>NC_143481.1:47319695-47529695 GCF_027475165.1 Benincasa hispida
AAACCCTTAGGCTGAGTCCTTCAGATACGTGTTTAGGAAGGCACTCTTCACATTCATTTGGTATAGTTTAAATTTCAAGAGACATGAAATACCAAGCAATGGTCTAATTGCTTCTAGCCTTGCAATAAGTTTAAAGGTTTCATCGAAGTCTATTCCTTCTAATTGAGTGTAGCCTTGAGCCGCTAACATGGATTTGTTCCTAGTCACATTTCCATTCTCGTCAGTCTTGTTCTTGAATATCCACTTTGTCCCAATTACATTCACAGATTTGGGTCTGGGAACAAGTGTCCAGACATCATTTTTGACAAATTGCCCATGTTCCTATGCATTGCATTGATCCAACATTCATCTTCAAGGGCTTCTTTGACACTCTTTGGCTTCTCGTGGGAAGAAGAACATATATTGGTGATCATTTTAGGATCATTAACTTTGTCTGTCTTTCTCGTTGTTATCCCTTCGTTAAGATCACCAATAATGTTACTAGAAGGATGGGTTTTAAGAACCCTGTTGGAAGGTTGCTTGTTGCTTCCTTCTTTCTGCTTAGAAGTATCGACAATGTCTTCCACTGGGGTACACACACTCAGATTAGAGGATTTGTCAAAAGAAGGGTTAGGAACATCAGTATTGATGAGTGGAGTTGAGAAAGAGTCTTATTCAGTTACAGAGGAGGAATTGAAGGAAGTGACATTATCATCAATCACAATGTTCATGGATTCCATGACAATGCGAGTATGTTTATTGAAACCTCGGTAGGCCCGACTATTTGAGGAGTACCCAAGAAAAATTCCTTCGTCTAACTTTGAGTCCTATTTCTTCCTGGCTTCCTTGTCAACCAGGATGTAGCACGTACTGCCATAGATGTGAAAATACTTTATATTCGATTTTCTTCCTCTCCACAGCTCATAGATAGTGCTTGATGTTTCTGATCATAAAACAATCCTATTATGGATGTGACAGTTTGTATTTAAAGCCTCTGCCCAAAATTGAATTGGTACTCGATTGGAATGTTGTTGGTGTTAACAATTAACATGCCGAAGCAAATAGGATATTAAGTACTATAATTACATTAATTTTAGAGATTAAACAAACATGTTCATAAGGGAAAATAGGGTTTTGAAGACAACCTTTGTAGAATTCCAAATTGAAGCAAATTGTTCTTGTATTTAAAACACAAACCATTCGTGGACCATTGCTAAAGTCTTTCCTCATTCTCCGGCCTTAGAATGGGTTGTGGGACCTGAATTTGAGAAGAGATTTTAAGGGAATTTGAGATTGGAGAGTAATTTTGGTGGAGAAATTGAGAAAAAAAATTCAATCAATTTCAAAAGTTGAATGAACTTTGTTTAAGCAACCAAAATGTGTATTTATACTTCAATTCTATACAAATTAAGTGCATAGTACAATCACACCAAATATTGCACAATCAAATTTGGATTAGGCGTAAGAATTAGTAAGTTTTTTAGGAAAAACCCAATAGCTCAATTTCCAAATAAAAATTGAAATTCTCACTTTCAGTTTAAAAGGAAAATAAAATTAATTTTAGATTAAATCAATACTAATATTAATTTTATAAAAAAAAATTAACTTTAAATAATTAATTAATCTAATTAATTTAATATCAAATATTAAATTAATAAAACATTAATCCCGAATATGAATCCCTATTCATGTACAATATTTAAATCATATTTAAATATTCACAAAATTCCATTTTGTTTAATTCCATAATTAAACGTTTAGTTATATTGTATATAATTAGTAATTCCCTAAATCGAATTTGAACATTTCAAATTCGCTCAACGTACTATTCCAAGGTTTAGTTCGATATGAGCTAGTAGGGGAACCTAATGGATGTACAGATCATGAGCTCCAACGTTCTGAGATTAACTGGCTAAACTCACTAACCCAATTAATCAACATTCGTTAATTATTAGGGTACTCCACTAAAGCCCAGTAGTTGCATTCTCCTCAATATATTTTTGTCCGCTTGATTTAACCATAATTAGTTAGTCGATCCTTCATATGTTGTTCGTAATTACGACTAGGTCAAAATTATCATTTTACCCCTGTAATTACATCTTGCTCCTTAAGTCCCACTGATTCTTTAATGAACAATTGGTTTATGGTCCAACCATCAAACCGAGTCTCTCTCAAGCCTTAGAGAGGGTGAGACTTCTTATTTAAGACCTGGATTCAGCACTAAGAGAACAACATATCTACTAACTCTAGAAATGGGTAGGAGTGAATTTTGTCTTGCATGACCATATCCATAGCTATCTACCGGATTTTATCCTTGAAATGGGAGGCTTATTGAGTCGGCGATGTCGAGCCATTATCACCCATGCAGATTAAAGAATAATCTCGAATAAATAAGAGTTCATAGTTAGCTTAGAATTAAGATCGAGTTACCTAGATAATCGATTTGAAATAGTTAAATCTTATCAGTAAATAGTGTTATAAAGTAAAAGGGACTATTTCGTGGTCCGAGATTATGAAAACTCATTGCATAGAATGCCCCCACTCGCATATCTTTACATGAACAAATTAGGATCACATCGTTTGTAACACTTTACAACTATTGTAACAATTACAAAGTGGGTCATATCCATAGTGTCCCTAGGATAAGGTATCCAGCCTAATCACTATACTATAGACTGTTTTGGCTATTACTCGAACTTGATCCACTTTTATGTCTCTACATAAAGTTTAAGTATTCATGCTATAGCCAAGGATTCTTAGTTTATTGGATTTAGGTCTAAAAATGTGCAATTCACATACTCAATAACAACTTTACTAAATAAACTCATAACATGTTTATTGAAAAATAGAATATGAATGTTTACAAACTACGAGTTTTAGGACATACAACCCAACACATGCAACATCGCATAATCCATTTCTTGAAAGTCCTGTTTTTCCTTTCTACAAATCCATTATGCTAGGGTGCTATAGAAGCCAAAAATTCATGATGAATTCTAGCACTCTGGCAGAACTTAGCAAACTGAGAGTTCTCAAACTCCTTACTATGATCGTTCCTAATTCATACAACATTCAACTACTTTTCACGTTGTAATTGAAGACAAAAAATCTGAAACACGGAGAGAGTGTTAGTTTTATCGTAAAGAAAGCGGACCCAAGTGTATCTTGAGAAGTCATCTACAACAACTAAGACATATTGTTTTCCTCCCAAACTTTATGATTGCGTAGGATCCATAAGATCCATATGCAGAAGTTTCAAAACTCGAGATAACCCAGAGTAGCCTATCTACTTATGAGGAACGTGTGTCTGTTTTCTAGTTTGATAGTCTTTGCATATAATTCCAGCTAATACTGATAGAGGGGGAAACCAATTATAGCATTCTTGCTAAGAGCTTTTTGAAAGGTCTTCATGCTTATATGCCCAAGGCATTTGTGCCATAGGTTGGTTTCATCTTTCCTCGAGAGATGACAGACTTGTAGAGAATAGATAATAATTATCAGACGAACGTGTATCTGTCATGACAAGAACCTTGACATCATCTGTATCAAGACATTTCTCTTTGGTGAAACTCAACATTTAGACCTTGGTCACAAAGCTGATTAATGTTAATGGGATTGACAGTAAGTCCTTCAACCAACATTATATCATTCAATTTTGGAAGTCTTGGATAATTTAGAGTTCCCTTTCCAATGATCTTATACACGCACCATCACCAAGAGAAACTATTCTTAAGCTAATAGATTTGAGATTACATAAATAGCTCTTTTTACCAGTCATAAGACGCAAGCTACCACTATTAAAGTACCAATCGCCTTCGGCTGATGATCTAAGGGAAGTCAAAACAATATTGCATCTGTTCTGAGTGATCTTTTCACTCTACACTTGTTTCATTGTACTCTATCTAGGTCAATAATTATGGGGAAAACGAGTACTCTTCTTGTGAAAAGAGGACCTATGAAGATCTTTCAATAATTGGTAACAGAAAGGTCCTTTATGATCAATTTTGCCATAGTAGTGATGAATCCATCTTCGCCTAGAATTACAGTCACTTTTCTCCATTAGATTAAGAAAAAGATGTCATGTAACATCATAAGACTTTGGATCTTGCGCTCCAACAAATTCAATCTTTTGCTTCCCTTTAGACTGTTTAATAGCTTGGCTACTGCCTGCTAGAAAATCGAGTCCAATGTTATCATTTGTTTTCTTCCCTCTTGTTAGGATTTTTTCAAGAGCTCAGTATCAATATTCAACATTCTCACATTCTTGCTCATAGTTTCTTTTTCAGATTTAACTTGTGAGAGTTCTCACTTCAATTTTGCAATGATGGACATTAGTATGTGATTGTCAGGAATTAGAGTCTCAATTCTTTCCTTTTGTATATTAAGGATTTTTTGATCTTCTTACCACTTAATAAATAAAACATGATACGAAGGATCTGATGCTACCGAAGGGACCTCATGGACTTGTAGCTTGAAGCTCCAACGGTACGTGAATAATTAATTAAACTCTTTAATTTAAATTATTCACCACCCATTAACTGACAGACACTCCATTAAAGACCATCAGCTCCATTCTTCGCACTACAGACATTTTGATGTCCATTGGATATAACAAATCAATAATATGATGACCATTCACAAATTGGTCGTAAGTACAGTTAGGCTAAAATTACTGTTTTTCTCCTGTAGTTACTTTTAACTCCTTAAGTACCATTGATCCCTTTAATGAACAATAAATCATAGTCCAACTATGACCAAACCCCTCTCGGGCTAAGAGAGGGTGTGCCCCGTAATTAGTCCTTAAGGGTGCAATTTATCTACTTACCCCGATGTTGGGGAATGAGTGAATTTCTTTTTGTGTAGCTGTGTTCCCAACTCTCTACTAGAACGAATCCCTAAAATGGTAGACTTTTTTAGTCAGCGATCTGGCCACTCTCACTCATAAAAATCAATGGACCGCCTTCATAGGCAGGAGTTCACAACTCACTCAAGATTCAAATCATGTTACTTATGGTCATCCTGGTGAAATGTAAGTCTCTATTATAAACAATGTTATATAGTGAACTTAAATATTTCGTGGTCTGGTCTTATACAAACTCCTTTGTATAGAATATCCTCGCTCATATGTCTCTACATGAATGATCAAGATCATATCATTTGTAGCACTTTACAATAATTGTAACATTTACAAAATGGACCATACTCGTAGTGTCACCACGATAAGGTATCCAGCTACTAAATACCATTTAGATTATCACTTAAACCTGATCTACCCGTAGGTCTCTATATACATATTTAAGCTACAAGATAACCTTGGATGTTAGTTCATTGATTGGTGGTTAATGCAATTAATTTTGAAATAAAACATCAAATATTTTATTACATAAATAAAAAGTTTGTACATTACAATTACAAACTATAGGATCATACAAGATTTAAGGCATCAACCCCAATAATAACAAGCTCTTCCTTAACAAAGGACTGAAGAGTGATGCCCTTATTTTTCTTCTCGAATCTTTCCATCCAGGGACATCTCAAAAGTAAGCAAGGAACCAAACAGTTCATTAACTCTCAACTTGGTTTGTCTTGAACTTTATTGATGATTATTCTAGATTTGGCTATATTTATCTAGTACATCATAAGTCAGAAACCCTTGAAAAATTTAAACACTTCGATAAGATCGATTGGCTATATGTGTATAAGAAAGAGGTTGAAAACCTATTAGGTAAAAAGATTTAAACACTTCGATAAGATCGATGTGGTGAATGTATAGACTTGAAATTCCAGGACTATTTGGTAGAACATGGAATTTAGTCTCAACTCACAGTACCCGGTAAACCTAAAAAAAATGGTGTAGTAGAGAGGAGAAATAAAACCCTATTAGACATGGTTCGTTCGATGATGAGTTATGCTCAGTTGTCTAATTCATTTTGGGGATATGTAGTACAGACTGCAATATATATTTTGAACATGGTTCCCTCAAAAAGTGTTTCAGAAACACCATACAAGTTATGAAGAGGGTATAAAGGTAGTTTATATCACTTTAGAATTTGGGGATGCCTGACACATGTATTGGTGTAGAACCCAAAGAAACTGGAATGATGTTCAAAAGTATGCCTATTGGATGGATACCCAAAGCAACAAAAAGTGTTCTATTTTATGATCCTCAAGATGATAAAGTGTTTGAATCGACAAACGCTACATTCTTAGAGGAAGACCATATAAGAAATCATCAACCTTGCAGTACACTAGTATTAAATGAGATGTCGAGAGAAATTACAGATAGATCAAAAAATGTTGTTGATCAGGTTGGTCCATAAAAAAGAGTCGTTGATGAAACTAGCACATCTGGTCCGACACAACGATCTCAAGAGTTAAGAATGTCTTGACGTAGTGGGAGAGTTATTCAATAAACTTACCGTTACATGTTTAATAGAAACTCAGGTCGTCATACCTGATGATGGCTTGGAGGATCCATTGATCTTTAAATAGGTAATAGATGATGTAGATCGAGACCATTGGATAAAAACTATGGATCTTGAAATGGAGTCTATGTACTTCAATTTAGTCTGGGAACTTATATATCAACCAGATGAGGTAAAATCTATTGGTTACAAATGGATCTACAAAAGAAAACGAGACCAAGCTGGTGAGGTCCAGACCTACAAAGCTTGACTTGTAGCAAAAGGGTTTATCCAAAGATAAGGGGTGGACTATAAAAAACCTTCTCTCCAATTGTCATGATTAAGTCAATTATAATAATCTTGTCCATCGCTACTTTTTATGATTATGAAATATCGCAAATGAATGTCAAGATAACCTTTCTGAATGGCTATCTAGAAGAGAGTATCTATATGTCTCAGCCAGAGGGGTCATGAACAGGGCCAAGAACAAAAGGTATGTAAGCTCAAACGATCCATTTATGGATTGAAACAAATATCTCGATCCTAGAATATAAAATTTGACCCTACAATCAAATCTTATAGCTTTGAATAGAATGTTGACGAACCTTGTGTATACAAAAAAAATTGTCAACAAAATTGTAGCTTTTTTAGTATTGTATGTTGATGATATCCTACTCATTGAGAATGATGTAGGATTTCTTAATGACGTTAAAGAATGGCTAGTATGTAATTTCAAATGAAAGATTTGAGAGATTCTCAATATGTTCTTGGCATTTAAATAGTTCGGAATCGCAAAAACAGAACGCTGGCCTTATCTCAGACATCTTATATAGACAACATGTTGTCTAGATATAAGATGCAAGATTCCAAGAAAGATATGTTACCTTTCAGGCACGGGATTCATCTATCTAAGTAACAGTGTCCTAAGACACCTTAAGAAGTTGAGAATATGAAATGAATTCCTTATGCATCAGTAGTTGGTAGTTTGATATATGTCGTGTTATGTACACGTCCAGATATATGCTATGTAGTTGGAATAGTCAACAGATTTAAGTCCAATCCTGGATATGATCATTGGATTGTTGTTAAGAACATCCTCAAGTATCTTTGGAGAACGAGAGACTATGAGCTTGCATATGGTTCTAAGGATCTAATCCTTATAGAATACACTGATTCTGATTTTCAAACTGATGTGGATTCTAGAAAATCTACATCAGGATCAGTATTTAGTCTAAATGGAGGAGTTATAGTATGAAAAAGTATAGAGCAAAGTTGTATTGTTGACTCCACCATGGGAGCGAAGTATGTAGTTACATGTGAAGGAGCAAAAGAAGCAGTATGACTTAGAAAGTCTTGAATGATTTAGAAGTAGTTTCAAATATGTATCTACCTATCATCCTCCATTATGGTAACAGTGGAGTAGTTACCAACTCAAAAGAACCAAGAAGCCATAAGCACGAGAAGCACATCGAACGCAAGTACCTTCTCATTAAGGAGATAGTACATCGAGGAGACGTGATCATCACACAAATAGCCTTAGAATGCAATTTAGCTGATTTATTTACAAAGGCTCTTACAGTCTATTCGAGGGTCACCTAGTCGGACTAGGACTATGAGATTCATAAATCTATGGCAAGTGGGAGAATTCATAGGTATTAGATGCCCTAGTTTATTGTATTTATTTCTCCTTTACTCAGTATTGTATATATGTAAACCCGTTGGAGTTCTAGTCCAAGTGGGAGTTTGATGGATTGTATGTTCTATTCATAGTTTATAATCTTTAAACATATTCTATTTACAATAAAGTTGTTATTAAATTTTATTCAATAATGTTGTTATTGAACATGTAAATTGGACTTGTAATAATCTAAATCCAATAAACTGACGAACCCTTGGCTATATCATGAATACTTGAACTTTATGTAGAGACATAAAAGTGGATCAAGTTTGAGTATATAGTCAAAATGGTCTATAAGTCTAAGGATAGGGTTGGGTACCTTATCTTGAGGACATTATGTGACCTACTTTGTATACGATACAACGTGATCCCAAAGTCGTTCATGTAGAGACATGCGAGTGGGGCA
The DNA here is from genome assembly GCF_027475165.1 of Benincasa hispida. Taxonomy (NCBI): domain Eukaryota; kingdom Viridiplantae; phylum Streptophyta; class Magnoliopsida; order Cucurbitales; family Cucurbitaceae; genus Benincasa; species Benincasa hispida. Next base: position 47,328,163 of record NC_143481.1, read on the forward strand.
TCCTCTGCAAAAGATGTTTGCATAAGACCAGATCACAAAATAGTCACTTTTCTTTATAACACCGTTTTCTGTTAAAACTGACTATTTCAATTTGATGACCTAAGGTAACTCAATCTTAATCTTGAGTTAACTTTAAACTACTGTTTATTTGAGATTATCTTTTAATTTTCATGGGTGAGAGTGGCTCAACAGCACCAACTTAATAAGCGTCCCATTTTAGAGGGTAAGATTGGGTAGATAGCTAGGGACATAGTTTTGCAAGATGGAATTCACTCTTACCCGATTTCAGAGTTAGCAGATAGGTTGTTCCCTTAAGTATTAACTTCTAGTCTTAATCAAGAGGCCCCGCCCTCTCTATGATTGAGAGGGAGTCAATTTTTTGGTGGATCATAAATGAATTGTTCATTAGTGGATCAGTGGAGAATTAAGGAGCAAGATGTATTATAGGGGTAAAACAGTAATTTTGACCCAGCTGTAAATACAAACAACCTGTGAATGATCGATTTACTAATCATGATTAAATCAAGTGAACAGAAATATATCTATGAGGAGAGTGCAACTACTGGGCTTTAGTGGAGTAACCAATAGTTAACGAATGTTAGTTAATTCGGTTTTGTTGTATCTGTAGGTCCATTAGGTCCCTCAACTAGCTCATAAATGGATTAAACCTTAGAATAGTGTGTTGAGAGATTTTGAAATTTTCAAATACAGATTAGATATTGAATTATTGTTGAATTAAACAAAATTTGAGAGCTGGATAATATTTAAATATGATTTAAATATTAATTACATGAATAGGGATTCATGTTTGGAATAGGTGTTATATTAATTTAATATTTGATATTAAATTAATTAAATTAATTATTTAAGATTAATTTTAAATAAAATTAATTATTTGAATTAAATTTATATAAAATTAGGTTCTGTTTTTATTAATTTTATAAAAATTATTTTAAAACTAAAAATGGAATTAGTGGGTTTTTACCACATTTTCCATCTTTGGTTACACCTAAAATTCCAACATTATTTTTGGTGGTGTGGTGTCTAAATGACATTTCATTTGAGATGCTTGTATATTCTCTATATATAGTTGAGAAATATAATTAATTTAGAGTTTCATAAAAATTAAAGCAAAAATTTGTTTTCTTTCTTCAACACAACAAAGCACTCCAAATCTGACTTTTCCCTTAAATTCACTCTAATTTTAGATTCTACAATCCAATCTAAGGCCAAAAGATGATAGGGAAGACACTTGTAATGATCTACAAAGTGTTGGAGAGGAGAATCCAACTTACGATTGAAGTAATTGAGGAGTTCTACAAAGGTTGTACTTAGAACCCTATTTCCATTTTTTTTAATTAATATGTATGCTTGTTAACTAAAATTAATGTAGTTAGAGTGCTTAAAATCCTGATTAATTCTGTATCTTGAATGTCAACACTAACAAACAATACATAAGAAACTTCATCTGACGAGGATGAAGAAGAAAAACAACATATAATAAATAATTTGCCTTTTCAGTATGTCCCAATATTTATCACATTTCAATGGCATTTTCATCACAACATCAACAATAATTGGACTATCACTAACTGAAGAATATTTTCGTTCACTATTATGGATAGATGCAATTTCATCAAATACCATATTTGAAGTAGTATAAAGAGAACTAGAAATTCTATGAGTGACCTCATAAATTACATTTAAGAACTTAATAAATATGTGAGTTACCTTCCAATCAGTACTAGTTTGATTTTGATTCTCTTTTTTCATTTTCAAATATGCTATGTCGTAATAATCCAACTTTTCAAATGATTTCTCAAAATTTTTAGCTACCTCATGCATTAGTTGGAACATCAAGACATAGAAGACTATTGTTAGATATATCGTCTCTTCAATACACTTCTTAAATTTAGCAAATCGGGCAAGAGAAGATCTAGCAAATTGAATAGCATTTCGAATCCGTTCCACCGAATCATGCACATCTTTCAATCCATCTTTTACAATCAAATTAAAGATATATGCACAACATCTAACTTGTGAAAACTCTCCATCCAACAATAACTATTTTTTAATACATTTACTAGATAAGCAACTGCACTATCATTAGATGAAGCGTTATCAACTGTCAGTGTCAACACCTTTTCAATCCCCAATATTTTGAACATCATTCTACTTCTCTACTAATGGTTTCCCCTTTATGATTATCATTTTGAGAAAAATTGATAATCCTCTTATGCAACTTCCAACTATTATCAATAAAATGGCCAATCAATACCATATAGTTAATATTTTGGTAGGATGTCCAAGTATCAGTTATGAGTGAAATCCTATATCCCTGACCTACAAAAAGTTCTTTCAATGCTTGTTTCCTTGTGGCATATATAGCTAAAATATGCTTAGCAATTTATAGTTCAAGATGGGAGAATAAATTTAGGCTCTAATAAGGTTATGGTTCCCTCGATAAACCTCCTGAATTCTTCACTCACTCTCCACAAATCTGAATGATAATTCATCAATTATAATCATTTCAGCAAGAAGTCTCCTAGTATTCTTTATATTAAAAATGACACACTTAAGTGAAGGATTCATATATTTCCTACAACATTGACATCACTATGTTTAAATACCAATTTTTATTGAGATGTATCTTTTTTATTTGCATTAGAAAGAAGACTTTTCTTACAATAACTTTCAATATGTAATCTCATTGTTCCCGTCCCATTTCTTTTTCGATGACATACATATTTAATGCCACAATAATTAAATTTAGTTTGAGGTCTATCTTCTGTACAATTAGACAATTCAGTAGAGTGATCCATACCATGGAAGTTCATTTTCTTTTTCTTTCATCTTTTAGTACCCGTGGTGGTCACATCTCAACCAGTTCATCATATGATTATGAAAATCAACATCATTCTCTAAATCAATTGCATTCCACCCTTTCATTCCTTATTGACTTTGGCTTTTCCTTTGACATAATTTGAATACCTAACCTAAAACAATGGACAAAGTAATTGACATATTATTATATTATTTAATAACAATAGAAAATACAAAAATTGTTTGTGAACTGGAATTGGATGCAATTAAATTAATTCTCCTCCTCACACATAAATAATTAAATAAAAAATTGTGTGTGATATTGCAATTAATCCTAACCCTCTTCCTCGTAATAAATACCAAGTAATATATATATATATATATATATATATATATATCAAAATTTCATAATTTTAAATTTTAAATTATAACCTTTGCCATTTGCAAAAGAATATCCTCTTTAGTTAAAAAGTCTTCCTTGGTTCTCCTTGTGAGAAGTGGCACAGGCCTCACGATGTAGTGCTCACAATCAATGTCGTTCCTACTTTCTCCTCCTCTAACGAAAATACTATTTGAAATTGAAGTTTTGGAAACGAGAATGCTAAATTACAAATGTTAATTGTAGAACTTTGAATTTTATAATTGAAATACTGATGTTAATTAAATTGGTTTAGGAATTAGTATTGATTTAATTCATAATTTTTTTTAAAAAAAAACTTTTAAATTGGGAAGAAGGAATTAGGAAATAGGAATAGATAAGATTAGATTCACGTATTTTATTTTATATTATTATTTAAAATTTTAAGGAAAATCTTATATAAGTTAAAATTTTATGATTTTAGATTTTGAATTAGAAAATAGAAAAATATAATATTAGATATGATATAATATAGGATATTAGATTCAGAATAGTAATAATTATAACATAGATTACGATTTTGAAATTGGAAAGTCGAAAATAGAATACAAATTCTAAAATTAAAATTATCTAAACAAATCTAAATTGAAAAATTGAAACTTAAAAAAAAATGGAATTGAAAACTGGAAAGTTGGCGTATTCATGGGTTGGGTCGGGTTGGGTTGGGTTGGGTTGAAAGATTTTTTAGACCCAATCTAGTTGTTCGATTTGAAAATTTCTTCAACCCAAATAATTCTTATTAAAAAATGAACTTAACTCAACCCAACTAACCATGAAATATTTAGGTTGGGTTGGTTCGAGTTAATCGGGTCATTTATTTAAAATTTTATTCTAAAAAGAAACAAAACGTAAATGTGTAAAAAGTATAATTTAATTATTTGCATATATTGAATTAAGCTCAATTCTAATTTATATAGTGGAAAATTTTCTTTCTAAAGTGCAAAGATATTACTTTTAAGAGTTGTTGAAAAATAAATTATTAAAAAAAATATTGAAATTAAATAAAATTAAAATCAATACATGTATAAATAATTTGTTATAAGTAATAAAAAAAATATTTTAAAGTTAATGATAAATTCGGGTTGATTTGGATTGTTTGGGTCATATTAGATGAACCCATAAACCAATCTAACTCATAAAATTTTCTTTTATTTGAACCAACCCAACCCAAATAAGTTGATAACCTAATCCAAACTGCACGATTTGAGTCGGGTTGATGGATTTTTTCGGGTGATCGAATTTTATAAACACCCCTATTGGAAAGGACTAAAAAAGGAATGTGCAGTGAACCTATGAGCTACCTACCAGGTACTGCCACTGCCACGTGTCAGCTGGCCATAGTGCACACATTCAACCTCACCCTCCCTTTCCTTAAGTTTAGGCTTTTAGTTTTAGTTTAGCATCCACGGTCACGCTCAAGTCTCACTTCTCTTCTCACAAGACTGCTTGCACCCCTAATTGTTGTAATTATTATTATTATTTTTTTTAAAAAAAAAAAACACTTTAATTTCAATAACACTCTCTAATAATAAAGATTATATATTCAAATGATATTAAAAATGTTTCTAAAAAAAGGTGTTATCTCACGACCAATGTACCAAGTTACACACAATCTTATAACCATCTCAAGAATATGAGGTAAAATTTAGATAATAACATGATAGAACAAAAACACAAGATTTGGTAATCCAATTTGGTACAATATCACCTACGTTTGAGGGGCAGCGTTTACAAATATTGTATTGTACTTATCTATAAATACAAAATTTCTGTAGTGATACACACAACCTAACTTAGTGAACGAATATTTAGGTTCTCCTTAAGTGTAAGACTTCCTCTCAATGATATTTTCAATCTTTCCCGTGTAAAATGAAGATTTGAAAAACTTAGGTTCTCTTAAGTTTGAGAATCTCTTTCCATGTAAGAAACAATGCTTCTAGAATGATGAAGAGGAATGACACGAGATCTATAGTACTTCTCTTGCTCCACAATCACACCACATTGGATTGATACTCTTGTTGTTCTCGATAAAATATGATAAATAGCTCAAGCCTTCTCTTTCGAACGTGGTAACCCTAAAACGAATAATACAACCCCTTAAATATGTACGATAAAATTGAAGTAGATAAGTAGTTCCACTTAAACAATGGGATAGATCATAAGTAAGTTGTTCATTAGAGAATAAGTGGTGCTTAAGGACATAAAGGTAATTATAGGAGTAAAATAGATATTTGATCCAACTGTAATTTTAGTTTCTTAGTTTTTCTTCTAATCAAAATTGAAGCAATCGACTGGGATTCAACCCCTTCAACAAGGAGATTGGTTTGGGCTTTTGTTCCAAACTATCTCTTTTCGAGACCCAAATAGACCTATGCTCCATTCATTAAATGAGGAGGGTCGGTATTGGCCTCATGGCTGAGGCCAATGCGGAGCAATTTGGATATTGGCCCAAACTCCTCACTTCCTTAACTGAGGCCTATGATGTGGTTTTCAGCCCAAGTTTTGTCAGTTTTTAGGAGAATTGGAACGTATGGCAAAATTTAAGGTTTCCTTTTGAAAAACGGCAAAACCGACCAATAATAAGATTTATGGCAACTCACGTCATATGTACATAACCACAAATTTCCAAATCCTTGATTTGCCCTTGTCTGATTCATAGTTGTTATTGATGAAATCACAAATACATGGTAAGTGTAGAATCATAAACAAGATCGAGTTATGTATACAATGTAATTGTTGATTTTCCTCAAGAACAATTACCCTTCTTTAAGAACAACTCCTGATTTTCCTTATGCAGTTAACGTAATCTGCATATTTTATTATTAATTTAGATTATGTTTAACCACTTTTTAAATTAATCTCACTTTAATTAAATATACAGAATTTTCAAATTTATTCTAATCTTTGAATTGGTTTTCATGTTATACATATTCAAATTTATTCAAATCTTTGAATTGTTTTTCATAATTTTACACATATTCTTAATAAATTAGTTGGATATTTCCCATATCCTTGAAAGTTTAAATGATTTTATATTATTAGATTTTTATATTATTTTAACGATTTGAGAAAAAAAATATCAATCACTATTGTAAAAAATAGTCATCACTTTTGTTACTCACATAAAATGTTTATCAATTTAGGTTTTGTTGTGCTTTTTTTCACTTGTTTTTGCTATGGCTTCACAATGGATTAGACTTCTCTTTTCCTCTATCGATCTTTTTCGGCCAAAGAAGATGAAATCATGTTCATCAGAGATAATCAAAATTAGACACTACAATAAATTGGAACTTCCACGGTTGCAGAGAACGTTGGAGAATTGAAGTGATGATTTTTTGGTGGTCATTGACTATTTTCTAATATATATATGAATCTTGCAAATACATTATACATTTAAATAATAATTCAACAGAGACAGAACATTCTCTTCAATCTTCTGAACACATTATTGGTGTATCTAACTCTTTTTCAATTGGTTTAACTTTTTGTTACCAGATTTAGTTTTATCAAAATCTTTTTTTTTTATTAGTTTTAAACATGTTGTTATCAACTTCAAAATGTAATATAAAATTAAACAGTATGTCCCATTTTTCCTCGATGGGCTCTGAAAATTAACTAATATACATTTACAAATTTAGATTAATTAATACATTTAACATATAGTGTAATGGTAATATGAAGTTTTTCGTATTTCCTGATTTAAATTAGAGATTCTCCCTTATTTTTCGCCAACAATATCTATTTGAATCTATTTTTTGTTATCAAATTCCGTTTTATTTATTTATTTTTTTGTTATTTGTTTATACATTTTGTTATTATATTAAGTTTTTGTGTGTATATTATTACTATTTATATAGTTTATACTTTTTAAGATATCATGTAATGATATTCGTTGGTATATAAAACATATTTATATACCTATTTATTATTTTGATAAGATTTGTTTTATATTGTTTCATTTAAAAAAAAAAAAACATAACCCTTATTTCCAAAGTTTGAATATATTTATAATTTGTGAAAAGAAAAATATAAGCCGTTCTCCCTACATATTTAAATATATATATATATATGTATATATATATATATATATATATATATATTATTAAAAAAAATCCTAATTCTACTTTACCTCCCCTTATCTCATTTCTTTCTCTCTTTCCTATTTCTCATTTGCAGCAAGCTTGTAGTTATGACATCTTCGCAACCTCTTCTTTAAAATCTATGTGTATCCTTCTCACCAGCTAGCATATCCTCCCCACCACAATCTGCAGCCGTATGCCATCATCGGTGACCATCGCACCACAAATACACCATCATGGTCGTCCATTGAAGAGGGATCCGCCAATTGTTTCTCGATGAGGACCATATTGGTGAGTTTTTAGATTTTCGAACCGTTTTTAAGATGTTGACCATGCTATTTGATTTTTAGTTTTTAGTTGAGATTTTATTTTATTTTTCTTCTAGAACATTAGATAGGATGTATTTGCAGTTTTCTAGTTGTTTTGAAGTATTGTCTATTTGTATTCAATTTGCTAGTCTTTGAGATAGTTTGATCATTTACTAATTTGTATTTTCAATTATTTAAATTCGTTTTGCTATTTTTACAATTTTAAATCTTTTTTACTATTTTTCTAAATGAAACTTTAAATTTTTGCTATTTCTCTTGTCAGTGCTTATTTTACATATAGTTTGCAAATTGTATGTTAGCCCAAAATAACCTTTTTATTTATTAAATAAAATTCAAAAGAAAAACCATCACCTGGTGCCGGTGGGTTGAATGAAGTCTCTGTTAATTTCTTGAAAAGAAATGCAGACTCTGTTTCTAATTGGGTTGAACAACGCAACGCCCAATAAAAACCCCAATCTCCCACTCTTTGATTCATCATATACCCATCAAAAATTCGCACAAGACACTAAAATAAGAACAAATCACAACTTTATTTAATTACACATTTGTAATTTGTCAAGGACAAGCCAAAACATAAATACTCTGCAATAAAACAGAGGAATGCCTACCCACGAAGAAGAAGAAGAAGAAGAAGAAGATAAAAGCCTTAATACAAGCAAGTCATGGACGTTTGGTTTCCGGCGAAGGAAAAAACAGGGATTTAACAAAGCTCTTTACAGAGTGGTACATCATCGTCTTCACCAGCTTTCTTCTCGCCGGAATTACAGTGGCAACCTTCACCGGTTTCGAAATTGCGACGGCGGTGGCCGGAAATTGGATGGACTCGTTAACTGACGATGTATCTGGAGCCATCAGAACCTCACTGAATTTGTTTGAGATTGAAGTTTAAGAAGAAAGTATGAGGAAGGTTTGAAATTTTATAGAAGTGTGAAAGCATTTGTTGCTGAGTCAGAAGTGTTGGCATTCATGTTTCTAAGAAGCTTCAAAGCTTTGGTAAGGTAAATCAATACTCTAAAACCTAATATTTATTTAGAATTGACATATTACAAAAGTCAAAATATTAACTTCCACGAGCTTTGGAAAAGTATCTCAACTTATTTCACATTGTAAATTTTGATCATAATTAGCTATATAACATGCATTTATTTACATATATTTTACTAATGTCAACTTTTAGAATATATTTATATTTATCTTTTCAAATTTTATAATCTATTTAAGAAGCTCATTGTCTTCTTTTTCATCCATAACGTTTTCCCAATTTGTTCATTTATTTTATTTACGAGTATGTGTTTAGAGATGATGAAAAGTGAAAAAAAAAAATTACTATTTTTCCTTTTTGATGGGCAATTATGTTTTTTATGAGTTTAAAATTAGAATTTGTCCCATCCTAAAATTAGAATAGAAATAATGTTGTATCCATTTTCATGCATCACTTTCAATCACGTAAAGGAAAAATATTAAAAAAAAGACTTATCATACGACAACTTGTGATTGGACACTTGAATGGTTGCACAAATATGAGTGCAACTAGATGCATTCAAGTATTTTTCATAAAACATATTCATTAAAGAAAATAAAAAAAAATGCTCTTCTTTCTATTTATAAATTTTTATAATTAAGAGATGGAACGCGTATATCAAAATATAAACATGTAAAAAAATTGCAATTCATTAATTGATAATAATTGTAAATAATTTATTTTTTTAGAAAAGAGACTTAGAGGTAAGATGAAGGTTAGAAAATTGTATAATTCGATTAATATTGGTTTAGTTGTTAGTATTTTAGGCTTATATAATTATTTTGTCTTATCTTTTTGTAAATATATAAGCATGTTAGAGTTGCAATAGGAATTAATTATTTAGAATATAAAATTTTAGTTGTTTTTGGAGATTCTATCTCAAATTTCGAGATATATTTCTCTTATTTGATTATAAATTTGAGCTAATATCTAAACTAATTGAATCAACCTTGAATCGTCTTTATTAAAGGTATAATTTAAGTTCAATTATAAATTTGGTTCTTATGATTGGTAAAAAGTTAGTATTTAGTTTTTATAGTTTGATAAAATCTTCACACATAGTCTCTACCTTATGAACTATTTATTAATGGATTATTACTATTATTCTAATTATAAACTATATAGACTAAATTTTAACTTTCTTCCAATCAAATAAACATGATTTATAATTTTTTTAAGTAAGAATTGTACCACAACAAGCCAACTACTTCCTACATTACGCATTAAGGATGAAGGAGAGAATGCTATATGGAAGAACATCTTTCCAGATCAAAGAACGTCGTTAAGAGGATACCAAAGTCACAATAACACAAGTCACTTTGTTCTTCTCTCTAAGACAGTGACAAAAATGAAAAATGTTCAAATAGTTCCCCCACATGAAATATCATAAAAGGGAATACCAATTTCAGTCAAAAAGCGAGCATCTCTATTAAGAAGCTTGATGATCTCAAACGCATCGGACTCTGCCAATAGCAAGGGTGATGGTCCGTCCATATCTATCAATAGCTTTGTAATTTAACTTGAAGTTAAAGGAACTTGAATTAAATTGAGGTTGTCCAAGTTGCCGCAACATTTGTCATTTTTGAATTGGTTTGACATTATAGTCGTTGGAAAGTTAGTTGATGTTTCCTTAATCTCTGTCGGTACTTATTTTCCATATTTCAGCATATTGTAATATTTATATGACATGTCCAATTACATTGATTTACAGATTAAATATAAATATATCATAAAATAGCCCACCACGTATTTTGCATAATAATTATAATAGAGTTAAAATATCATTTATGTCTCTATACTTTGAAATATGTTCAATTTTAGTTCTACATTTTCAATTGTCCGGTCTAGTCTCTATATTTTCAATAAATCTTATTTATTTATAGGGTTGTTAAGATGATATTTACAAACTTACATGAGGGTACGTAAATAGATGATTATAACTCATGAGACAATAATATTTTTTTAAAAATTTTAATAAAGAGGATGATAATAGAATATGGGTTTAATTACTATTTTTGTTCATATTGATGTATATATTTTTTAAATATTCATTTTAGTCTCGATAATTCTAAAATGTTCATCTTGATCCTTATAATTTCAAAAGTGACTCTTTGGACCATTCATTTCATTTTTACTTTATTTTTAATGGAGCAAAATGACCATTTTTTTAAAGTTTAAGAACCAAAATAGATCAAAGTTGAAAGTACAAAAACAAAAATGAACTTTTTGAAAGTACATATAATAAAATGAACTAAAATTGAAAGTATAAATATTAAAATGAATATTTAAAAATATAGAAATAAAGATGAACAAAAACAAAAAGTATAAATTAAAGTAGTGTTTAAATCCAGAACCACCGTCCAAGACCAGCCAGAGGGGAAGGGATAGAAAGGGAGTGGGCCTTAATTAACAACAATAAAGTGGCTAGATGATTACAACTTCTTTTAATATGGGCTAAGGGAAAAGGATGTGAAATGAAAATAAAGATCACTATAAAACTCCATGGTGCACAACTCAATTTCATTAATGAGAAAATGAGGGCTACGAATTTTTTTTTTTTTTTTTTAATATAAAAATGCTTACTAAAAAGTATATAATTATATTTTAAAAATGATATAGATATGAACATGACCATAACGGATAGAATGTATGTGTACTGTATGTTCAACCTCATTATTGGGCTAGGTAGGATGAGGACAGTTGCAAATATAACAAGGAGATCTAAAATATTAACAAATATAACATAATACAAAAGTAATTATAGATATAGCAAAATTTAAATCAAATTCTTATAGTCTATCAATGATAGATTTTACTCTTGCAAAAACATTTGAACCGAAGATTAAGATGAATTGATTTCTTCAACATATAGTTTAGATTTAAATGTTTGCATATTCTTATATATAAAATGGTATATTGACTTCTTATTTTTCAGGTAAACAATGGAGATGTGGAGTTGGGAAAGAGGGGTTGATGGAGAGTGGATTTGGTGTATTTCTTTGGATCAGAAGTGCACTCCTAAAGGCAAAAGAGAAGACGAAGATCTCGATTTGTTAAACCATTGAAAATCTTGATTTGATAGACCATTTAATTGTTCCAAGTTTGTGTGATTATTTAATGTAAAACTCATACTTTAGGAAGGTGCATTTATTGAAATTGTAATGAAATGTATATTGGCTTATGTGAATGAATTTTCTGCTGGGCTTCAATTTTGGAATGTACCATGTGTAGTAGTAATAGCAACCACATTGCAAAATAAGCAACACAGAAGTTGTACAAATCAAAGAAACATCAGAAAGATAGATAGAAACATAAAACAAGGCCTAAAAAGGAACTAAAGATAGAAACATGTCCAATTACTCTTTAGGTTTTTTTTCTGTAATACATACTTTGCATAACATGAACACAAGGTATGCCCGTTAAATCCCATGACCTAAAACTATAAGTTTTTTGGTTCAAGTCCACCTTGTATTGGGAAATAACCCTTTCTACCTCAATTTCTGTCTAGCCCTTTCTCTCCTTCCAAACCACTATAAAACTTATACTTGTTTGAAAAGCTAGACATAACAAGTTTTCGATCACATTTAACTTGTGTTGAAAATGCATGCTTAGACCAATACCTCGTTGTTATACCATTCAAATACTTGTAAGCACACACATCCAACTTAGCAATTTTTGCCATAATATGTGTCAAACTCAGGCTTTGTAGTGACCTTCGCATCATCCGAAAACATATTTTTCAAAGCCAAACCCTTAAACTACTTCTGAAAATTGATATACAAATGTCGCACATAAAACTTGTGATCAACATTTAGAAATACATCGTCGAAAGTCGTAACAAGACCCTATGCGAAGAAAAACAAACAAACATCATGAAGCTGGTTAAAAGGGACAAATTTTTCTTTTTCTTTTTTAAAAAATAAAGTTAAAGTTACCTTTTGTTGGTCTGAGATGAAAGTAAATCATGTTGAAAAACTCTTTAGTCCATAATTGCAGTGACTGTTGGTCCTAGGGTGTAAATCAGAGCAAATTGCAGTGACTGTTTTCTTGTCATTCTTTTTTAGTTTCAAGTTGAAAAACTCTTTTAAGTCCATAATTCTTCATAGTGTCTTTTAAGATTTTTGGACTGCTAAATTTCATACCAACAAAAAATTGAATATGATCCATATCAGTCTCATCCCTAAACTCTAGTGGTCCATCAATCTCCTCTCCATCAGAATTATGTGGATTGTTTAGGAGATCCTTTGACTGATACACTGACTCAACTTCCCCTTCAATCTCAACTTGCACATCTAATTCTAAAATTAGTGAAGTTGGTTAATCATCCTGTCATCCGACCCATCACCCCCTTCCACACTTTGATCTAAAACATCTCTTGAGGAAGGTACCACTCATTCAAATAATCAAGAGACATCTGTAATCAAGAAAATGCCAAACCTAAACATATAATAATAAAATATCAAGTTGAATACATAAACATATGTATTTCCCTCAAATTTCTCTGAAATTTGCACCACTCCAAGAAATTTAAAATACATTTATAAATAGATTTATACTTCAAGAGTAGTTTTGAAATATTTGTGAAAGTCTAAAGATTATATTGAGATTGGTGTCCTAACTCTCTATTGGCATTGTACAGGTGGATCATGTTTAAATGATAACCTAAATGTTTAAATGATAGTCTAAACATTGTACAAAAAAAATATTAATAAAATAATTGTTATTTTATGAGCATTTACTCAATCCAATAAACTAAGATCCTAGGTTATTTTATGTAATTTAAATATGTATGTAGGGACATTCAGGTGGATCATGTTTAAATGATAACCTAAATGGTCTGTAATAGATGGATAAGGTTGGGTACCTTATCTTGGTGACACTACGGATACAGTCTGCTTTTTATCTATAAGTGTTGTAAAATACTACAAATGATCTGATCCTAATCATTTATGTGGAGACGTGTGAGTGGAGGTATCCTATATAAAGATTTTGTATAAGACCAGACCACGAAATGACTAGTCTCATTATATAATGTCGTTAATAGTAGAGACTTACATTTCACCAAAATGACCATAGGCGACATGAGCTGAATCCGGAGTGAGTTGTGAACTTTGTCTATGAAAGCGGTCCTTTAATTTGCATGGGTGAGAGTGGGCAAATTGCCGACTCAATATGTCTACCATTTTGGGGATTTTTCTGATTAGGGAGCTGAGAACAAAACTATACAAGACGAAATTCACTCATTCCCTGATGTCGGGGTAAGTAGATAAATTGTTCCCTTAAGGGCGGATTCCAGGGCTTGAACAATGTGGTCACACCCTCTCTTGGCCTGGGAAAGATTTGATCATAGTTGGACTAAGATTTATTGTTCATTAGAGGGATCGATGGTACATAAAGAGTTAGATATAATTGCAGGGGCAGGGGCAAAATGGTAATTTTGGCTTAGCTGTACTTACGAACAATTTGTGAAAGGTCATCGCACTGTTGACTGGTTATATCCAATGGACATAAAAATATATTTGTAGTGTGAAGAGTGCAGCTGTCGGCCTTTAACGGAGTGCCCGACAGATAATGGATGTTGAATAATTAATTATTCAAGTACCATTGGAGCTTCAAGCTACATGTCCATGAGGTTCCTTCTGTAGCTCAACAGGGATTTAATGAGAATCAATTTTGGATTAATTTAAACTGTTCAAATTAATTGAGGGAATTAATTATATGTGATATAATTAATTTTATTTAATTATATATGATATAATATATTTGATACATTATAATATAAAGTTTATTTGAGAAAAAATAAATATTTAAATATGATTCAAATATTAATTATATGAATTGGATTCATATAATTCATGAATTAATATAAATGGGATTATATTAAATGTCATTGATGAGAGAATTGAAACTATAGGTTATATTGTATATGATACAATATTAAACCATAGATTATATGTTATATATGGTCTAACATATGGTTATATATATATATAGTTTTATATTAAATTAGAATTAACTTATTTTTTATTTTAATTTTAATTTTGAAATAAAGGGAGGGAAATAACTTCCCTCCCCTAATTCACTCGACTCTCACGTAGTGACTGAAAGGGTGGTTTTCTTCTAAGAGTTCTTTCTTCTTTATAGAGCTGTCTGTGTAGAGGGATACAGAGAAATCTCTGCAAAATATTTCTTCTAAATCCCTCCTCTCTTCACTTCCTTCCCCTCTCCAAAAATCACAGAGCCCACTAAACTCCTGTGATTCTCATCCCAAAGAATACAGAGGTAACATTCGTGGTGGTGGCCATTTGAAAATCGATTTTGGCCATGATTGTTTTGGAGAAGGAATCACGTGAAAAAAAATGTTCTTCAAAGGTAAAGGTTCTTTGAAACCCTAATTTCCTTTTCTATTTTTATGTTGTGGCATGCTGTAAATTTCTTTTTTCTGCATAATTTTGTGACTGTAATTTGTGTTCTGTGTAAAATTAAAATTGGGACCAATCTCCACATTTCTGTTCAGGGCCTTCACAGGTTCCTATAATTGGTATCAGAGCCAAGTTTTGGTCCAATTTTATATTATTTTTTAGAATCTAAATTACAATAAATTTGTGGGTTTGCATTCTGTACAATTTATTCATGCGATGAATGTTATTGTAGAATGTTTATAATTGTTAGATGTTTCAGGATTGACCATTTAGTATTTAATGCTTTAATTTACAAATTTGTTTGTAAGGGGCCCATGTTTTGGGTATATTTTTTGCAATCGAGTTGGTAATTTACTATTTTTGAGTCGCTCGTGCTATTCCCAATGAGTTTACGAAGAAAATGAGGCCAAATCGGTGGAAAAACAAAGGAGATTACAGTTGTATAGTATTGATTGTATTGCAGCGTTCCAACGCTGCAATGAGGAAGAACGCTTTGTTCTTTTCGTAACGTTACACCCCGAAACAGAAAGAAAAAAAGATTCTCGTAAGGTTCAGTTTGTGGTTCAATTGGTTCACGTCTGATTCGGCTGGTTCGAGTGTTTTGGGTCTGATTCAGGTGCTAGGTGGTTCGATTCGATGATTCCTTTTTTCGAATCGGTTGACAATTATTTTGTAATAGTTAGATGTTTTCTAATTAATTAAATTAATATAAGTGTTATATTAATTTAATTAATTATTTAGGTATCCAATCCGTGTCCAATATATATTTTTTAATTATGCATTAGATGTATGATTCTTATTTATTATTATATGTCATAATGTATACCATATAGTAAAAATCCCACCATAGGTTATGAATAATTCATGCATCATTTATATTATAAATGTTATAATATAGTTGCATGATTTTATATTTATAGCATGCTCATGCATGATATAATATAATTGTTATAGTATATGCATGCATACATTAATAACATATCCATGTATCATTTATATTATAAGAGTTATAATATATAGTATGTATGAATGGATGGTTGTATGTTATTATTAATTATTTTATTGATTTATTATATAAGTGTTATATAAGTTTAATAATGAAATGGAGTTGCATGATGCATGACATTACTTTAGATAACTTTTATAATCGTTATAATTTTACTAAGTACGTCATAACAAGTAATGAATAATTTTAATTTGTTTCATTTCTTTTATAAAAGTTATAATTAAATGAAAATAGAAATTAAAATCAATAATTCATCATTTCATGCAAACCTTAGGTTAAAATCATTTTTTAAAATAGTTTTAAAATATGATTCACATAGACCTAAGATCACATTTCTAATAAGATTAGAATTTAAGTTTAATCTTTTTAATCAGTTTAATAGGATTAAATTGATTTTAATAAAAGATTAAAATTGTAGCAAATGTATCTATAATGGACCTTTTGTCTAAGGCTAATTTTGTATAGGCTAGGATATTTAAGTTAATAGAAACGAAACAATCCTACTTGGGAACTGACCTGGAAAGGTGAATTAGATAGATTTACTACAGGCATGCAATTGTTGATTAAGGTTTGTTTGTTGGGAATGGTGTTCTAAATCTCTTGTCTTCTCGTAGTTTGTAAACATTGTATAAACAAATTGTTATTAATAAAATAATTGTTATTTTATGAGCAGACACACTCAATCTAATAAACTAAGATCCTAGGTTATTTTATGTAATTTAAACAAGTATATAGAGACATACATGTTGGATCTTTAAATAATAATCTAAACGATTTGTAGTAAATGGATAAGGCTAGGTACCTTATCCTGATGACACTACGGATATGACCCACTTTGTAGATGTTACAAGTGTTGTAAAGTGCTACAAATGATTTGATCCTGATCATTCATGTAGAGACATTTGAGCAGAGGTATCCTATAGAAAGAGTTTATATAAGATTGGACAACAAAATTGTTGGGGTTGATGCCCTAAAGTCTCGTGTCCTGTAGTTTGTAAACAGTATGTACGAACACTTGTCTTTTTAATATATGATATTTACTTCACATATTATATTTTTGCTCAGTTAATTGTATTATTTGCTTTACCACAAACCAATAAACTAAAATCCCTGATTATCTGTATGTGACTCAAGCATGTATGTGGTGACATACAAGTGGATCATGTCTTGATTGATAATCAAAATGGTCTGTAGATATGGATATAGGAGGGAAACCTTATCCTGGTAACGCTATGGATGCGGCCCGCTTTTTGGAATGGTCACAAATGTTGTGACTTTTCACAGGTGGTTTGATCTTGATCATTCGTGTTGGGGACAAGCGAGCGGAGGCGTCCTATACAAAGAGTTTGTATAAGACCTAACCACGAAGTGTTAATGTCTCATTATATAACATCGTTCATGACAGAGACTTCACTTCACTAGGATGACCATAGGTAACATGACCTCAATCCTGAATGAGTTGGGAACTCCTGCCATTGAGGGCGGTCCTTTGATTTGTATGGGTGCGAATGGCCAGGTCGCCGATTCAAACCTACCAGTTTGGGGCGTCTGATTTGGGAGCTGGGAACTCAGCCACACAAGATGGAATTCACTCCTTCCCCGAGCCAGGGGTAAGTAGATAGATGGCTCCCTTAAGGGCTGATTCCGGGGCTTGAACGATGTGGTGCCACACACCTTCTCTTGGCCCGAGAATTGTTCACACATAGTTGGACTATGTTGTATTGTTCATTAGAGAAATCAGTGGTACTTAAAGAGTGAGATGTAACTATAGGGGCAAAACGGTAAATTGGCCTAAATGTACTTACGAGCATCTGTGAAGGGTTATCGTACTCATGATTGGTTACATCTGATGGACACAGAAATATATTTGTGGTAAGAAGAGTTCAGCTGTTGGTCTTTAGTGGAATTACTGACAGTTAACGGATGGTAGATCTTGTGGCTAAAGAGTTTAGTCAGCTATTCACATACCGTTGGAGCTTTAAGCCACAGGTCTATTAGATCCCCTGGGTAGCTTGGATAAAGTCGGGAACCAGTGTTTGGGTTAATTTGAACATTTCAAATTGACAAGAGGAAGTTCAATTATATATGATATAATTGGACTGGTTAATTATATAAGATATAATTGGCTAAATGTATGAGATACATTATTTTGGAGGAAATTAGATATAAATGTGATTTATATCAAGTAGAGGAGAAAGTACTATAGTAGATATGTGATATCAAACTATAGGATATAAATATAATATGATTATATTAATTAATTAATTGATTGATTAATTATATCATAATTAACTAATTTTTTCCACGTTTGGATGTGGGTAGTGGGCATCGTTGGTTATGGTAACCGATGGGTTAAAAATGAAAAGAAGTTTTTCATTTTGTATCGTGCATTCATTATTTTCGACCGTCCAAAAGAATTCGTGAAACAATCGCCCGAGAGCCTATTCGATAATAGCTCTTTCGTCTAAACGATTGTCTACCTCACGATTTATCTAAACGATCGTATACTTTTTTCCTATATGATTGTTTAGCTTTTCATACACGATCGTGTAGCTCCTCTATGCGATAAGGCTTTTTGCTATGCGATAGCATTGTATTATCTCCCACTTGCTTATCGTCTACACGATTTGTTATCCTCCGTCCTTTACCAAACTCACCAAAGCCCACTCTTTAGGTTTTCACTCCGAGGATACCTGGGGTTCATTAGTGGTGGTGTCGTCCCTGCTGCAGCATTCGTGTTCGTGTTGATCGTGCTGTTGCAGTCGACGTTCTCGCCGGGTCTTGGTAGATCTGTTGGAGGGATCTGCTGCGTAAGGGTTCAGAAGTTCGAAGAGAGTCTTCAACTGGTATGGAATCCTTTCCCTGTTATTTATTTTGCTCTGAGCATGCCGATAATTAGATTTATGTGCTTAACTATTTGTGTTGAATGTATATCTTTTGTGTTTCGGTCACTGTGAAATCGGAGCGATCTGAACACGCTCATGGAACTCTCGGTATGAGATCCTTCAATTGGTATCAGAGCCAGGTTTCTGATACTCCAATTTTATCTGTTGCAACGAAATGACATATACATTCATAGTGGGTGTATTTCTACGCTGTTTTAATTGTTAAATCTGCTGTGGTTGTGCCGGATTAATGGATGTTTTCTGGATGAATAGTCACGGTTTGTTAAATATCCTTTTACACTTGCAGTTATTTGTAAAGGCCCCTACGTTTTTGGGCATTAATAATCGTTATCCAGTAAGTATTCAAAATTTGTTTGAAGTTTTGAGTCGTTCGTCGAATTTTTGGGCAAAGGTTGCGGCTCTTCAAGAGAGGAGGCGATTTAGGGTTGATCGCATCGTGCAGAAGAAGTTCTACACGATTGCTGTCCATCGCATCGTAAAGATGAAGGAGTAGGTGATCGCGGTTGAACGCATCGGTTAAATGATGGGGAATGTGATCAAGAGTTGGTTGCATTGGGTTGACGATCGGGTATGCGATCGCTAAGTATCGTTTAATGCGCACCCGCGCTAGATGATCGTTGAGTTCAGCAAGCTTTATCGCTTAGTAATTGACTAAACGATCGCTGAGCATCGCAAGATAAATCGTTTACCAAGTTGCACGCATTGGTTAGACGATGAGACGCTCGCGTATTGTTTAAAGCACGCGCGCTAGACGATCGTTTAAGTCAGCAAGATTCATCGCTTAGTAACTGACTAAACGATCGCTTAGTAACTCAAGGTAAATCGTTTACCTATCATCACGCTACACGATTGCATGGACTATCAGGCTTTGCAGCCTCGTCGTCGTCTACGTGATCGTTATCTTATGCTCCTATCGTCTAGTGCGTGTTGAACGATCGTCTACCTGCAGAAGTTTGCTACACGATGAAGACCTCATGGCGGTTCAAGACCCGGTTCGTCTGTGAACCGGTTTGCTCGATGAAAAATGTAATAGATAGGGTTTGTCATTCCAATTTTTTTTTGTAAAGGTTCATCCCGGTCCATTAATCCTTTGTTTATTACATGCAATGTATGTTTTAATATGTCATATGGTATGCACATACAGTAAATCCTACCTTAGGTTATGCAATGGTCATGCATCATCTCTTTATTGTAATTGTTATAATTTAGAGAAGCATGATTTTAATTATATAAGAGCATGCCCATGCATCATATAATATAAGAGTTATATTTATGCATGCATAAAAAGCATTGACATGCACCATCTTTATATTATAATTGTTATAGTATAAGGGTGAATGGTAGCATGTTTGCTTGGTTGTTACAAATTATATAAAAGTTATATATAGTAATGACCGGACATTGCATGAAGCATGACACATAGGTTATTTTATAAATGTTATAAACGCCTCGTTGTGCGCAATGGTTTTAGTTGTTTCTTTTTAAAAGTTAAAGAGAAATTGAACTAAAAGAAATAAGAAAGACATGCATGCTCACTTAGGTTTAAATTCATGGTTTTAAAATGTTTAAAACATGGATCACATAGACCTAAGATCACGGTTCTAATATGATTAGCAACCCTAAGATTTTAATCTTTTAATCAGTCTAATAGGATTAAATTGGCTAATAAAAGGTTAAAGTGTAGCAAATCTATCTATAAGGGACCTTTTGACTAAGGTGGGTTCTGTCTAGGCTGGGGTATTTAAGTTGACGAAAACGTAACACCCCTACTTGGGAACTTACCTGGAAAGGTGAATTAGATAGATTTGATGCATGCATGCAAGTTAAGTGTAGTCCATTAAAGTGTTTAAATGTGACTACTTGAACTTGTTCATATTTCATAGACAAACGTTGTTTATGAGAAGAGTTTAAAAAGACGACCTAGACTAAAATCAATAGTTGGATTGTCTAGGTTAATGAATCCCTAGGTAGAACATTCAGTGGGAGGTACTTGGAGTATGAGATGCTTCACTTAAACCTTTCACTTTTCTCCTAAATAGTCCACGCCGTGAGATCTATCCTTGGCCTCGTGGCACCTTTGGCGTATCCCCCCAACGGATGGTGTTTGGGTAGATCAATATCAAGGCAGATGGAGAGAATGTTCATAGTAAGTAGGAGTGGGAAGTGCAACAGCATATCCCTCGGTCTCCCTCGTTAGGTTGAATAAAGTTATTGTGCATCGCCTCGAGGCAACCTGGGAGTGTCCCCCTAAAGGATGGCAGTTTTGTGTGTTTCTTTATTTGATCTCCAGTAAGAGGATAAGGTAACTTAGTCTCTTGTCCTAATCTGTCTTTTCCCTACAGTAAGCGCATTAGGGCGGGACTCTGGCACCAATAGCAAAGGGTTACACTTACGTGAAATAGTTAAAGGTTAACGATTCTGGACCAAAAAATGGTGGCTGTTAGGTTTAGTTCCAAAAGTTGGTTCTGCCTAATGGTTGAGAATGTCTCATCCCAGCGAAGGAGCAACTGATCACCCCACCGGTGGCTTTTGTCCTGACTCACTGGGGCATCATTGCAAAATAGAAGTTTATAACTTAGGGTACTTGAAACTATTTTACAAAACTGATTGGTTTAAAAGTGGTTTAGAAAAATATAATAAAGTTTTGTTCATATTTTCAGCAATATTTTCAAATGGAAACAACCACCTTATCCTTGTTAAGCACCGAAAAACTAACTGGCGATAATTTTTCAACATGAAAACACATGATCACGATGATCCTAATCATCGAGGATCTCATGTTTGCTCTCACGGAGGCTTGTCCTCTTATTCCAGCTCTAAATGCCACTCGAAATGTTGGGGAGGCATACGAGCGATGGACAAGGGAGAATGAGAAAGCCCGAGCCTACATGTTAACAAGTCTTTCTAAAGTCTTGGCCAAGAAATATGAGCCTATGGTCTCAACATGTGAGATCATGGAGTCCCTGCAGGGGATGTGTTGGACAACCATCTGAACAGCTTATGAATGAGGCTCTTAAATACATATTCAACTCCAAAATGCAAGAAGGCACCTCTGTTCGTGAACATGTGCTAAACATGATGGTTCACTTCAATGTGGCGGAGTTGAATGGGTCTATCATTGATGTGGACTGCCAGGTTAGCATAATTCTGCATTCTTTATCGGAGAGCTTTCTGCACTTTGTCAGTAATGTGATTCTTAACAAAGTGAAGTATAACCTTACAACTCTCCTCAACGAGTTGTAGACATACCAATCTTTATTGAAAAGTAAGGAGAGGTAGAAAGGTGAGGCAAATGTTGCTTCATCCTCTAGGACGTTTCATAGAGGTTCGACCTTAGGAACAAAGTCTGCACCTTCCTTTTCTAACTCTGCAAAGGGGAAGAAGAAGAAGGGTGGTAAGGGAGAAGGGAAGGCACCTGCTAACCCACCGCCTGTCGCCCCAAGGAGGCATCCACAAGTTGCTAAGGGAAATTGTTTCCATTGCAATCAAGATGGACACAGGAAGAGGAACTGTCTTCGGTATCTGAAAGAGAAGAAAGCAGCCAAGGCCGATAAAGGTAAATATGATTTACTTGTGCTTGAAACTTGTTTAGTGGAGAATGATGATTCTACCTGGATAATTGATTTAGGCGCCACTAACCATGTATGTTCTTCTTTTTAGGAGATTAGATCTTGGCGACAGTTGGAGGCTGGTGAGATGACGATGCGAGTAGGCACCGAGCACATCATCTCAACTGTGATAGTGGGAGGACTCCAGTTAGCTTTACAGAATAGGTTTCTTATTTTAAATGATGTATATATTGTTCCTGAACTAAAAAGGAACTTTATTTCTGTAAAGTGTTTATTGCAATGTAAATATACTGTCTCTTTTGATTTAAATAAAGCGTTTATTCATAAAGATGGTGTTTTATTTGCACAACAAATCTGGAAACAAATTTATATGTGCTAAGGCCGTTAGCCATTAATTCCCTCCATAATATTGAAATGTTCAGAACTATCGTAACTCAATCAAAACGTCGACGAATTTCTCCAAAAGAAAATGCCCAACTTTGGCATCTATGTTTGGGGCACATCAATCTCAATAGGATTGAGAGATTGGTCAAGAATGGACTTCTAAGTGAGTTAAAGGAAAATTTTTTACCTGTGTGCGATTCTTGCCTTGAGGGTAAGATGACTAAACAATGTTTTACTGGAAAAGGTTCTAAAGCCAAAGAGCCTCTTGAGTTAGTACATTCTGACCTTTGTGGTCCTATGAATGTGCGAGCCCGAGGTGGCTATAAGTATTTTATCAGTTTTACTGATGATTACTCCAGGTATGGGTATGTTTATCTTATGCAACGAAAGTCCGAATCCTTTGAAAAGTTCAAAGAGTTCAAGGCTGAAGTTGAAAACGGATTAGATAGACGGATTAAAACACTTCGATCGGATCGAGGTGGAGAGTTTTTGAACTCGACATTCTAGGACTATTTGATAGAACATGGAATTGTTTTCCAACTCTTAGCGCCGGGTACACCTCAGTAGAATGGTGTAGTGAAGAGGAGAAATAGGACCTTGTTAGACATGGTTCGTTTGATGATGAGTTACGCTTCCTTACCGGACTCGTTTTGGGGTTTCACAGTGGAGACTGCAATGTATATACTCAACTGTGTTCCCTCCAAAAGTGTTGCAAGAACACCTCTGGAGTTGTGAAACGGGCGTAAAGCTAGTTTACGTCACTTCCACATTTGGGGTTGCCCTTCACATGTGCTTGAGGCTAATCCTAAGAAGTTTGAATCACGGTCGAGGTTGTGCCTCTTTGTAGGCTATCCCAAAGGTACACGAGGGGGTTATTTTTATGATCCAACGAAAAATAAGGTGTTTGTTTCAACAAACGCTACTTTCCTGGAGGAAGATCATATAAGGGAGCACAGTCCACGAAGCAAAGTCGTGTTACGTGAACTTTCCAATGAACTACTGAAACTTCAACAAGAGTTATTGAAGAACCTGCTACATCAACAAGATTTGTTGATGGGAGTTCATCCAATAGGTCGGTTCTACCTCAAGAGTTGAGGGAACCTCGACGTAGTGGGAGGGTTGCGAACCCACCCGTTCGCTATTTGGGTTTCACAGAAATCCTTGCTATGGTAGCAGATGGCGACGTTGAGGATCCATTGTCTTATAAAAAGGCAATGGAGAATGTAGACTTGGATGAATGGGTCAAGGCCATGGATCTCGAGATGGAGTCGATGTACTTCAACTAAGTATGGAATCTTGTAGATTCGCCTGATGGGGTTCGCCCTATAGGTTGTAAATGGATCTACAAGCGCAAACGGGGTACTGATGGGAAGGTACAAACCTTCAAGGCTCGACTTGTGGCAAAGGGTTATACCTAGGTAGCAGGAGTCGACTATGAGGAGACTTTTTCGTCTGTTGCCATGTTAAAGTCGATTCACATCCTCCTATCCATTATAGCTTATTATAATTATGAGATTTGGCAAATGAACGTCAAGATGGCCTTTCTGAATGGAAATCTTGAGGAGACCATTTATATGGTGCAGCCCGAGGGATTCATAGCCCAAGGTCAAGAGCAAAAGGTTTGCAAACTGAATCGATCCATTTATGGACTAAAATAGGCGTCTCGATCTTGGAACATATGGTTTGATACTACGATCAAGTCATATGGCTTTGACCAAAGCGTTGATGAATCTTGTATGTACAAGAAGATCATCAACGCTTCAGTAGTCTCCTTAGTGTTGTATGTAGACGATATCTTACTCATTGGGAATGATGTAGGTCTACTGACTGCAGTTAAAAACTGGCTAGTGACCCAATTCCAAATAAAAGATTTGGGAGAGGCTCAGTTTGTTATAGGTATATAGATCTTTCGAGATCGTAAGAACAAAATGCTAGCACTGTCTCAGGCATCGTACATTGACAAGATGTTGCTCAAGTACTCGATGCAGGACTCCAAGAGGGGCCCACTGTCATTCCGATATGGAGCCACTTTGTCTAAGGAAATGTGTCCTAATACGCCTCAAGAGGTTGAGGAGATGAGACGGGACTTCTATGCGTTTGCCGTTGGCAGTTTGATGTACGCGATGCTTTATACTCGTCCAGACATCAGCTACGTTGTGGGCATAGTAAGTAGCTATTAGTCTAACCCAGGCCAGGGTCACTGAACTGCAGTGAAGAACATCCTCAAGTATCTTCGAAGAACGAGGGACTACATACTCGTATATGCTTTAAGGGATTTGTTCCTTACAGGATACACGGATTCTAACTTACAGACTGATAAGGACTCTCACAAGTCCACATCAGGGCCAATATTTATCTTAATGAAGGAGTTGTAGTGTGGCGAAGCATTAAGTAGGGGTGCATCACCGACTCCATTATGGAGGCGGAGTACGTAGCGGCTTGTGAAGCTGCTAAGGAGGCCGTTTGGCTCAGGACGTTCTTAACAGACCTGGAAGTTGTTCAGATATGTCTAGGCCTATTACCCTCTATTGTGATAATGGTGGGGCAGTGGTAAACTCCAAGGAGCCAAGGAGTCATAGGTACGACAAACATATAGAGTGGAAGTATCATCTGATCCACGAGATAGTGCATCAAAGGGACATGATCGTCATGCAGATCGCTTCGAAGCACAATGTTGCTGACCCGTTTACGAAGGCTCTCACGGCACAGTGTTTGAGGGTCACCTACGGAGCATGGGTCTACAGGATCGCTCGCGGTTGGACTAGGACAAATGGGAGATTTTCTTGTACTGGGCTTTTATGCCCTGGTTTATTGTTTTGTACTAAGTTTTTTGTACACCCCACTTTGCTTTAAGACAAGTGGGAGATTGTTGGGGTTGATGCCCTAAATTCTCATGTCCTGTAGTTTGTAAATAATATGTATGAACACTTGTGTTGTTAATATATGATATTTACTTCACATCTTGTATTTTTGCTCAGTTAATTGTTTTATTTGCTTTACCACAAACCAATAAACATAAAATCCCTGGTTATCTGTATGTGACTCAAGCATGTATATGGTGACAAGCGGATCATATCTTGAGTAATGACCAAAATGGTCTCTAGTATATGGATATAGGAGGGAAACTTTATCCTAGTAACGCTACAGAAGTGGCCCGCTTTGTGGAATGGTTACAAGTGTTGTGACTTGTCACAGATGGTCTGATCCTGATCATTCGTATTGTTGACATGCGAGGGGGCGTCCTATACAAAGATTTTGTATAAGACCTGACCACGAAGCGTTAATGTCTCGTTATGTAACACCGTTCGTGACAAAGACTTCACTTCACTAGGATGACCATAGGTAACATGACCTCAATCCTTAGTGAGTTGGGAACTCTTGCCATTGAGGGCGGTCCTTTGATTTGTATGGGTGCGAATGGCTAGGTCGCCAATTCAAATTTACCATTTTGGGGATTCGTCTGATTTGGGAGTTGGGAACTCAGCTACAAAAGATGGAATTCACTCCTTCCCCAAGGTAGGGGTAAGTAGATAGATGGCTTCTTTAAGGGCTGATTCCGAGGCTTGAACGATGTAGCGCCACACACATTCTCTTGGCCCGAGAGGTGTTCACACATAGTTGGACTATGTTGTATTGTTCATTAGAGAAATCAGTGGTATTTAAGGAGTGAGATGTAACTACAGGGGCAAAACAATAAATTGGCCCAACTATATTTATGAGCATCTGTGAAGGGTCATCGTACTCATGATTGGTTATATCCGATGGACACAGAAATATATCTGCGGTAAGAAGAGTTTAGCTATTGGTCTTTAGTGGAATCACTGACAGTTAACGGACGGTGGATCTCGTAGCTAAAGAGTTTAGTTAGCTATTCACGTTCCGTTGGAGCTTCGAGCCACAGGTCCATTAGGTCCCCTGGGTAGCTTGGATAAAGTCAAGAACCAGTGTTTGGTTTAATTTGAAATGTTCAAATTGACAAGAGGAAGTTCAATTATATATGATATAATTGGACTAGTTAATTATATAAGATATAATTGGCTAAATGTATGAGATACATTATTTTGGAGGAAATTATATATAAATATGATTTATATCAAGTAGAAGAGAAAATACTATAGTAGATATGTGATATCAAGCTATAGGATATAAATATAATATGATTATATTTATTAATTAATTAATTGATTAATTATATGATAATTAACCAATTTTTTCCACATTTGGACGTGGGTAGTGGGCATCGTCGGTTATGGTAACCGATGGGTTAAAAATGAAAAGAAGTTTTTCATTTTGTATCGTGCATTCATTATTTTCAACCGCCCAAAAGAATTCGTGAAATGATCGCCCGAGAGCCTATACGATAGTAGCTCTTTCGTCTAAACAACCGTCTACCTCACGATTTATCTAAATGATCGTATACTTTTTTCCTAAACGATCATTCAGCTTTTCATACACGATCATGTAGCTCCTCTATGCGATAAGACTTTTTGCTATGCAATAGCACTGTATTATCTCCCACTTGCTTATCGTCTACACGACTCGTTGTCCTCCGACCTCTACCAAACTCACCAAAGCCCACTCTTTAGGTTTTCACTCTGAGGATACCCGGGGTTCATTAGTGGTGGTATTGTCCCTGCTGCAGCATTTGTGTTCGTACTGATTGTGCTATTGCAGTCGACGTTCTCGCCGGGTCTTGGTAGATCTATTGGAGGGATCCGCTGCATTGAGGTTCAAAAGTTCGAAGATAGTCTTCAACTGGTATGGAATCCTTTCCCTGTTATTTATTTTGTTCTAAGCATGTCGATAATTAGATTTATGTGCATAACTGTTTGTGTTGAATGTATATCTTTTGTGTTTCAGTCACTGTGAAATCGGAGCGATCTAAACACGCTCATGGAACTCTCGATATGAGATCCTTCAGAAATGACTAGTCTCATTATATAACATCGTTAATAGTATAGAGACTTGCATTTTACCAGAAAGACCATAGGTGACATGTCCTGAATCCTGAGCGATTTTGAACTTCTACCTATGAAGGCGGTCCTTTCATTTGTATGGGTGAGAGTGACCAGATTGCCAACTCAATATACCTACCATTTTGGGGATTCGTTTGATTGGGGAGCTAGGAACACAGCTACACAAGACGAAATTCACTCATTCTCTCATGTTGGGGTAAGTAGATAAATTGCTTCCTTAAGGGCTAATTTCGAGGCTTGAATAAAGCGGTCACACCCTATCCTAGCCTGAGAGGGACATGATCATAGTTGGACTTTGACTTATTATTCATTAGACGGATTAATGGTACTTAAAGAGTTAGATGTAACAACAGGGACAAAATGGTAATTTTGGTTTGGGTGTACTTACAAGCAATTTGTGAAGGGTCGTCGCACTGTTGACTAGTTACATCTAATGGACACGGAAATATATCTGTAGTACGAAGAGTGCAGATATCGATCTTTAGTAGAGTGACCGACAGTTAATGGATATTGGGTAATTTAATTAAAGAGTTTAATTAATTATCTAAGTACCATTGGAGCTTCAACCTATAGGTCCATGAGGTCCCCTCTATATCTCAACAGGGATTAAATTGAGAATTAATTTTGGATTAATTTGAATTGTGCAAATTAATTTAGGGAATTAATTATATTATATAATTAATTAAATTAATTATATGTGATATAATTAATATAATGTATTTGATACATTATAATATAAAGTATTTTGAGAGGAATTTTTTGAATATGATTCAAATATTAATTATATGGATGCGATTCATATAATTAAATTTAGTATATATATGATTTATATCAAATGTCATGCATTGTTGAGAGAAAATAAAATTATAGGTTATATTGTATTTGATACAATATAAAACTATAGGTTATGTGTTATATTTGATATAACATATAACATATATATATATAATAATAAGGTAGTTATTATATATATATATGTGTGTGTGTGTGTGTGTGTGTGTGTGTGAATTTAAATTAAATTAAATTAAATTTTTTTGGAGGGGGGGTTGTAATTTCTCTTAGAGAAACATGTAAGCGGGTAGGAAGTTGAAGGGGGTTGAACGATTCTTCATCTTCTTCCTCTGGATTACAGAGAAAAGCTCTCTGAGAAAATCCTTTCATCCCACTTCCAAAAATATTGTGCAGAGTCCACCACTCCTGCCCAATTCTCATTCCAAGAGAATACAGAGGGTTCTTAAGTGGTGGTGTCTTGGTTTGAAGATCAAGATCCAGAATGAACGTTGGTGATCTGGATCCGGATCGAGAGGGAATATGTGAAGAAGATTTGATTCAAGGGTAAGTGTTAATTCTTCTCTAAATCTTCCTCCCTAACTTATGTAAAAAGCATGTTGTATTTTTTAGTTTCTTAATGCACAATCTCTATGTCTTCATTCTATAATATGAAGTTCTGTGAAACTAAAAATGGGAACGATTCTGCTTCCACTGCAAAACCTTCGTTGGTTTCCCTTCATTGTTAAAGTGTTTAACGAACATTAATCAAAATTGTTTAACTATTCAAAGTAAGTGTTACTTTTAGGCAAACTTAAACAATTACTTAGTGAAAATATTTGGTCGTATTTTTTCTAAGTTAAATAAAGCGTATGTTTTTTCTAAAAAAAAAATACTTAGTGGGAGGAAAAAGATGTATACGATACGTCAATTTTCCACCCACGTTTCTCTATTAATGTTCACATCATGAGACTCACCTTGAGGCACCCTGGGAGCGTCCCCTGTCGGATGATGTTTGCATGGGCCAAAATCAAGGTGAATGAAAAGAGTATTTATAATAAGTGGGAGAGGGATGTGTCTCAATATGTCCTATGGTTTCCTTCATTAGTTTGCACCATGATATTTTATTGCACGACCTCGAGGTGCCCTAGGAGCGTCCTTCTTCGGATGGTTTGTGTATTAGGTCAATATCAAGGCGAACTCTAGAAATGGATAGGATCGCTTTAGTTTTTGCCTCAATCGATTTTTCCCTTCGGTTGGCTCATTGGGGTAGAACTTTAGGGTCTAAAATGAAGGGTCACACTTAAAGAAATTGTTAAGATAGTTAATGATTTCTTAATCTAATAAATGATGATTAATTGTTATAGGAGTAAGAGTTATTCTAGTGTAATAATGAGTTGAGAATTTCTAAAGGAACAACTAACTACCCTTCGGTGGCTTTTGTTCTAAATCACTAAAGCATTGCAAAAATTAGATGTTATATGGGTTTCATGTAGTTTTTGGTAAAATTGAATGGATGTTTTAGAGTTATGTTAAAATCTAATGTTGATCAATTTATTTTTTTTAAGCAAAAATGTGAAACTGTTTTTTTCCGTTATTTGTCTTTTAATTATACAACTTGGAAATATTCAATTAAAACTCTTTTCTTGGTTAACGACCTCAACATCGTCTTGATTGATGATTGTCCTCAAGTTCCAATCCCTAATGCAACATGAAATGTTTGTGATGCATACGAAATGTGGACAAAGGCTAATAATAAGGCTAGAGTCTACATTTTGGCAAGCATACCTGATGCCTTGGCCAAAAGATTTAAGAGTATGGTCATTGCACATCAAATCATGCAATCAATGCAAGAATTGTTTGAGCAAAATGGGATTTATGACGATAAAACCAGTATTGTCAGCTCCCTTGATAAACTTCAGTCCATATTGAGTATCAAGGGACAAATAGAAAAGGCAAATGTTGCTAAACCTAGTGAAGTTAATCACCAATGATTGACCTCTTAGATGAAACTAGTAGTTTATGATATGGGTTATGGAGTTGATCCCACTACTCTCCAGAAAAGGAAGAACTCCAAGAATAAATCTGATTTATTTGTCTTGGAGACATGCTTAGTAGAGAACGATAATTCTGCCTAGATAGTGGATTATGTTGGGTTGTATGTCCTAAAAATCGCAGTTTGTAATATTAAACATATTCTATTTACAATAAAGATGTTATTGAAGTTTATTTAATAAGTTTGTTATTGAATATATAAATTGCACTTGAAAGCCTATCCAGTAAACTAAGATCCATGGCTATTACATGAGTACTTAGACTTTATGTGGAGATATAGGAATGAATCAAGTTCAAGTAAATAGCTAGAATGCTCTATAGTATACGAATAAGATTGAGTACTTTATTCTGGTAACACTATTGGATGCGACCCACTTTGTATTGAGTACAAACGATGTGATCTTGAATCATTTATGTGGAGGCATGTGAGTGAGAGTGTCCTATACAAAGAGTTTGTATAAGACCAGACCAAGAAATAAGTCATTCTTACTTTATAACGTTGTTTACTATTTAAGATTGATTGTTTCAAAACGATGACCTAGGTAACTCGACCTTAAATCCTAAGCTAACTATGAACTCTTATTTATTCGAGATTATCCTTATATTTGCATAGGTGAGGGTTGACTCAACAACACTGACTCAATAAGCTTCTTATTTTAGGGGTAAGACTGGGTAGATAGCTGGGGACATAGGGTGCAAGATGGAATTCACTCATTCCTGCTTTTAGGGATAGTAGAGAGGTTGTTCCCTTAAGTGTTGACTCTAGGTCTTGAACAAGGGGCATCACACTCTCATTGGCCCGAGAGGAACTAGGTTTAGTGATTGGATCACAAATTAATTATTCATTAGATGATCAGTGGGACTTAAGAAACAAAATGTAATCTCAAGGGTAAACAACTTTTGAGCCAGCCATTATTACGAACGACCTGTGAAGGGTTGACTTATTGATCATGGTTATATCAAGTAGACACAATCATATCTACAGTGAGAGAAGTGCAACTGTTGGGCTTTAGTGGAGTGACCCAGTAATTAACGAATGTTGGTTAATTAGGTTAAAGAGTTTAGTAAGTTAATCTTGGATCGTTGGAGCCCATAATCTGTAGATCCATTAGGTTCCCCTACTAGTTCATAAACAGATTAAATCTTAGAATAACATGATGAGAGAATTTGAAATGTTTAAATTCGAATTAAGGGAATTAGTAATTATATACAATATAATTACACATTTAATTATCAAATTAAACGTAATTGGAGAATTGGATAATATTTAAATTTTATTTTAATATTGATTCCATGAATAGAGATTCATGATTGTAGAACTAGTGTTTTATTAATTTAACATTGGATATTAAATTATTTTCATTAATTAAATAAATTTTATTTAAAATTACTTATTTGAAGGAAATCTTTTGACAGAGAACCTTTGAGTGGAAGCGGATCGTCTAAATCCCATTTCGATGAACACACATTTACAGTAAAATAAAACAGATTATGCATAAGAAAGATTACAACATGCTTTTGAATAATAAACAAATGCTCAAGATTATAACTTTGAAGAACCGTTCTTCAAGTTAATCCCTCAAACTAATTCATTCACGAACGCGTCAAACAAGTCACGAACTCTCCTCAAACAACAGCAAATAGCAACGAGAAACTCAAACCAAAAGGGACACTACCACTTAGTGACCTTGGTATTCTCGGTGTGAGAATTCATAAGTGGTGGGCTCTAGCTAATTTTGGTTAGAGGGGAGTTTAGAGTTGGAGGAGGAAGACGATCGAGGAATGAACAACGCTATCGTGTAGGCGATCAAGTCTATCGCATAGACTTTCTTTCTCGATCGTATAGTCCCTCAAGAATCGTGTAGTAGTTCATTAATCGTGTAACACTCACTTTGAATAATAAAATCAAATTCTATTTTATTCCATTTTTGCCATAAAACTGAATAACTCCCCACTAAGGATAGTTAGAGAGAAAAAAGGTGAATTATCAAATAATTAATAAATTATAAATAAATATGATAACCAACTTATCATATTATATTTATAACCTATAGTTTTAATATTGCATCATATACAATATATAAACCATAGTTCTTTTTCTCTACTTTATGGCATTTAATATAAATCATATTTATATTAAATTTAATAACTATGAATCTTATTCATAGAAAATATATTTGAATCATATTCAAATATTTGTTCCTCCAATTAAACAATAACTTATCAAATACATTATGTCAATTATATCATATATAATTGAATTAATTTTAATTATATCATATATAATTGACTTAATTTTAATTATATCATATATAATTAAATTTCCTCTTATTCATTTGAACATTTCAAATTAACCCAAAAACTGATTCTCAACTTAATCCATTGAGCTACCAAGGGGAACTTATGGACCTGCAGCTTGAAGCTCCAACGGTACGTGAATAATTGATTAAACTCTTTAATCACATTATCCACCATCCGTTAACTGTCGAGTACTCCACTGAAGACTGACAGCTGCACTCTTCGCACTACAGATATATTTCTGTGTCTATTGGATATAACCAATCAACAGTACAAATACCCTTCATAAATTGATCGTAAGTACAGTTGGTCCAAATTACCTTTTTATCCCTGTAATTACATCTAACTCCTTAAGTACCATTGATCCCTCTAATGAACAATAGATCATAGTCCCACTATGACTAAACCCCTCTCGAGCCAATAGAGGGTGTGGTGCCACATTGTTCAAGACCCAAAATCAGCCCTTAACGGAGCAATTTATCTACTTACCCCTACTTTGGGGAAGGAGTGAATTTCTTCTTGTGTAGCTGAGTTCCTAGCTCCCTAATCAGACAAATCCCTAAAATGACAAGTTTGTTGAGTCGGCAATCTGGCCACTCTCACCCATGCAAATCAAAGGACCGCCCTCATAGGCAGGAGTTCACAACTTACTCAGGATTAACGTCATGTTACCTATGGTCATCTTAGTGAAATGAAAGTCTCAATTATGAATGATGTTAGATAACAAGACTAAACATTTTGTGATCCGGTCTTATACAAACTCCTTTATATAGAATATCCCTGCTCACATGTCTAATACATGAATGATCAGGATCAAATCATTTGTAGCACAACAATTGTAACACCTACAAAGCGGGCCATACTCGTAATGTCACCAAGATAAGGTATCCAACTTTATCCATATGCTACAGACCATTTAGGTTATCACTTAAACATGATTCACTTGTATGTCTCCACATACATGCTTAAGTTACAACGATAACCATGGATGTTAGTTTATTGGTTTGTGGTTAATGCAACTAAAATATCATATATTTTATGGACAGGATGAATAAAATATAAAATATTATTAATCACAGAAATTTTTGTTCATACATGGTTTACAAACTACAGAACCCTACGAGATTTAGAACATCAACCCCAAAATTATTTGCATTAATTTTATTTAAAATTAGAAATTTAATTTTTATGAAATTACAAACGTCAAAATTTAGTTTTATTTTAATTTTCTGAAAATTAAAATAAACTAAATTAAAAAGGAAAAGAAAATTCAAATTTTGTTTTGAAAATTCAATTTTAAATTGGAAAATCCATTTAGTGGTTTTCTCCAACATTTGCAAACACACAATTCCACTCAATTTCTTAAGAAGAAAGAGTCAATCTATTGAGTTATGAGATAATATGCGAGATTGAACAAAACTAAGGCTAGTTGACTGAAATTGGGAGCATGCATAAGTGCATTTTGCTGAGTTTTGAATGAAGAGTGTTCTTCATCTTAAAAAGTAAAAACCAATCTTTTCCCTTCAAAATTCTCTCCTAAATTCAGCTCATTTTGAATCAATCTAAGATCCTAGAGAATAGTAGGGAAGATCAAGTGGTGGGCTACTCCTTGTTGCTGAGAAGATTCAAGTTGAATTTGAAGTTGAAGAGAGTTCTTCAAAGGTATGTTGCTAAAACCCTCTTTTTATCTTATGAAGATGCTTTCTTTATTGCTAAAATTGATAAATTAGAGTATTTAATGATTTAGTTTGCTTCTACTTATTGCTTGTTAACTCTAACAATTGGTATCAGAGCATGATTTAAGCACTCAATACGTGGTAATTTTAGCTTGGTGGGTGATTTTCATAGGTTGTATGAAAATGGTGTCTGATATGGATAATTTCAGATTTGGCATTAAAATTCTCTTCAATTAAGTGTCAATTATTGTAATTACTCTTTGTCTATAGGCCTTAATGTGTGATTAAGAGTTTGTAAATTTTTAAAAGTCAATTGAGTTGTAATTAGGCTGTAATTGAAGAAAGAAGCAAGAGAGGTCAATTGGAAGAAAACTGGAAATGAAGCTACTGCAACACAGCGTTGCAGTACTGTCTGTAGAGTGTTGCAACGGTGTTCTTTCAAAGCTCGTGGCGTTGCAACTCTGGGATGGAACATTGCAACGTTACTCATCCTAGCCTAGATTGAACGTGCGCGACCCGACTGACGGTTCAAGTGAACCGATTCAGCCAATTTGGGTAAAAAAAGGTCAGGTTCAACCCTTTTTTTTGCTGGTTTAACCCATTTTGGAGCTTTGGAGATTCGGGTCGAGCGGTTCGAATCCCATTCAGGATGGTTCATGAAGACCAGAAGCACTTTGAAGGAGTTTTTTTTATTTTAATTATTATTGTAATAATTTAGGCTAATTGCTTGCTTGAAATGCCAAAACTGGTCCATATTAATGTGTGTTTAATTATTTATGCATTGTGAATGTATGTTATAATTAAATAAATCTTGTATGTGCATATATATGCCATATAGATTTAAAATCCCACCATAGGAAGCATGAAGCATTGAGAGTATGTTATAAAGAGTTATAATATGTTATATGCATGTTTAGGGTTTCAAGTATTTAATATAAACTGTTAAATCCCAAAATGCTTGATAAATGTTATGGATGATTAACATGTCTATTGTTTTATAATTTTTATAAAAACTGGATTAGACATTTAAAATTCATAACAAAGATAAGATGCATACTCACCTAGGGTTAACAAATAACAACTTGTTTTAATAGTTACAATAGGTCGTTATCTTGTAAAATTTGGTTACAAACTCAACCGATCTATAATTCTGTCTAAGGCTGGAGGTATTTAAGTTGATGGTTTTCAGAACACCTTCTACCTGGGGATTATAACTGTATAATTTAGTGTTGTTAACCGGGTTTTATGAGCATGCGTGAGCAGTATGAGGTTTTAAAATTGGTTTATCACCTAGATATCGTAGGTTAAATCCAAATATAAACGTTATACTTAGATAATCACCTAGGCTTAGGTTGTTTATTACGGGAATAAACCTAAGTAAATATTTACCCAAAACAAATAGAACACTTTAATGGGAGATTAATAATATATACGATATATTATTCTTAGCTCTCACGTCCCTAAGAGTTTACATCGTGAGATCCATGCTCGGCTTCGTGTCGATTATACCTTGACTGCTCCATTTGGAAAGTGTTTGCATGGGTCAATAGCAAGGTGGATATGGGAAGTAGTTCATCTTAAGTAGGTAAAGGATGTGTATCAACGTATCCTGCAGTCTCTCAATAGTTTGGACCATAATATTTCTATGTTGCACCTGCTTATCATTTGTATGCGATATAAGCTAGTCATTTTACCGCGGCTATCCCCTCGAAGGATTGTAACATGGGACTTAGAACAACTCAAACTCCAGAAATAGATAGGATTTCTTAGGTTCATTCCCAACCTTGACTCTCCAATTTGATAGCATTGTTGGGGCCAACCTCTAAAGTTTTGAAAATGAAAGGTTACATTTACAAAAGTTACTTAGTGTTAGTAAGTTCTTGACCAAAAACGGTAACTAAATGTCTATAGGAATAAGAGTTATTCTAGAGATAGTATTTAGTCAAGATTGTCTTGCTTCAGTGAAGGAGTATTTGGCTGTCTCTCGATACCATCTATTCTGACTCACTAAAGTATCCTTGCAGATAAATAATAAAATTTGGGTACATTATTACTTTTGCTAAAATTGATATTGGATTTAAAAGCAGTTCACTAATTAGAATTTGTTTATAATTTCAGCATGTTGACTTCTTTAAAATCACTCGCTTCCAATAAAAATAACGGTCTTAATCTTTCAACTTTAAATATAAATGTAATACTAGCAAATGATGAGTTAAAATTTGTTTTAACAGAGAAATATCCTCTATCTCCCAACACATTTGCAAATTAAAAGGTTTTGAATGTCATAGACGAGGAAACAAAAGAAGCACAACAAAGTAAATATGATTTGCTTGCCATTGATATGTATTTAGTGGAAAATGATAAATTAACCTCGATATTAGATCCATGTGCTGCTAACCATATCTATGCTTTCGCTCAGAAAACTAGTTCCTAAAAATAGCTAACATAAGTCGAAACAACTTTTAAGGTAGGGACCAGGGAGTTTGTTTCAGCTAAAACAATGGGAGATATGAAGTTATTTATTGAAGATAAATTTGTTGGGGTTGATGCCCTAAATCTCGTAGGGTCTTATAGTTTGTAAACACATGTATGAACAAACATTTGTGATGTAATAATATGAGATAGTTTATTCATTACTGTCTATGAAATATGGGATATTTTAGTTGCATTAACCACAAACTAATAAACTAAGATCCCTGGTTATCTTTGTAACTTAAGCATGTATGTGGAGACATACAAGTGGATCGTGCTTTAAGTGATAACCTAAATGGTCTGTAGTATATGGATAAAAGAGGGAAACCTTATTCTGGTGATGCTACGAGTGTGGCCCACTTTATAGGTGTTACAAGTGTTGTAAAGTGCTACAAATGATCTGATCCTGACCATTCATATATTAGACATGCGAGCGAGGATACTCTGTATAAAGGAGTTTGTATAAGACCAGAGCACGAAATGTTTAGTCTCGTTATATAACGCCATTCATGAAAAATATTTTCATTTCACTAGGATGACCATAGGTAACATGACCTTAATCATGAGTGAGTTGGCAACTCCTGCCTATGAGGGCGGTCCTTTGATTTTCATGGGTACGAGTGGCCAGACTGCTAACTCAAACCTATCACTTTGAGGATTCTTCTGATTGGGGAGTTGGAAACTCAGCTACACAAGACGAAATTCACTCTTTCCCCGGAGTAAGGTAAGTAGATAAATTGCTCCCTTAAGGACTTCTGGGGCTTGAACAATGTGGCGCCACACCTTCTCATGGCTCGAGAAGAGTTCACTCATAGTAGGACTATGATGTATTGTTCATTAGAGGAATTAGTGGTAGTTAAAGATTAGATTTAACTATAGAGGCAAAACGATAAATTGGCCTAGTTGTACTTACGAGTGATTTGTGGAGGGTCATCGTACTGTTGATTGGTTATATCTAATGGACACAAAAATAAATCTATAGTTTGAAGAGTGCAGCTGTCGGCCGTTAGTAGAGTGCGAAAATTAACGAATTGTGGATATCATGATTAAAGAGTTTAGTCATTTACGTACCGTTGGAGCTTCAAGTTATAGGACCATAAGGTCCCTTTGGAAGCTCAATGGATTCATGTTGAGA
This sequence comes from Benincasa hispida, assembly GCF_027475165.1. Taxonomy (NCBI): domain Eukaryota; kingdom Viridiplantae; phylum Streptophyta; class Magnoliopsida; order Cucurbitales; family Cucurbitaceae; genus Benincasa; species Benincasa hispida. The sequence continues at coordinate 47,366,500 of NC_143481.1, forward strand.
ATCAGTTTTTTAGTTTGAAATATTCAAATTAACAAGATGAATTTGATTATATATGATATAATTAAATTAGTTCAATTATATATGATATAATTGATTTGATGTATTTGATACATTATTTGATTAGAGGTACTAATATAAATATGATTTATATTAAGTGTCATAAAGGAGAAAAAGAAATATGGTTTAAATATTACATATGATGTGATATTAAAACTATAGGTTATAAATATAATATGATAAATTAGTTATTATATTTATTTATAACAAAAACAATTATGAGATAATTGTAGTTGGTTATTTGTCTCTATTAACCAATTGAGTGAGAGGGTTTTATTAGTTTTAATAACTGAGGGATAAAAGGAAAAATCGTTTCAATTTTTTAGAGATGCAACATATTCGATCGGGTAAAAGAAAATAGCTATATGATAGTGAGTGAACGATCAAGCATTGAGTTTGCTAGATGATAGCTCCTCGCTACTCAACAATCGAGTATCTAAGTAGTCTATACGATAGATTTTCACTTTCTCTCACTTACCCGATCGTTTAATCGATCATATAGTTCCTCTTTCCTTCTACCAAAACTATATAGAGCCCATACCTCCTGGATTCTCAAACCAAGAATACCAAGGTAACCTCTTGGTGGTGTCGAGTTTGCTGTTCAAGGGTCAAGGATCGAGTCTTACTCGTTTTTGTTCGTGGATCTAACAGTTCATGTCATTCACTAGTTGTTCGTTGTGTTCATGCACTTGATCGAGTTTGCTTGGACGCTGGACTGGTGTTGATCGAGGGAATACTCGAAGAATAGTTCTTCAAAGGTATGTCACTCGATTCCTTTTGTTTTTAACTTAAAAGTGTGTTATAATTTACTCAATGATGCATAACGATTCTTGTTTAATTGTAAATGTGTTGTTCTTTCACAATGAGTTTGTAACGATTTACTTCCGCTCAACAGTTCTCTTGTTTAAGAGTTCCTTCAAGATTCATTTTACTTGAAAATTTTTATTACATTCCTTCCATAAGGAGGAATTTAATATCAATCTCATGTTTGCTAGAATAAAAGTATAAAGTCTCTTTTGAATATAATGAAGTGTTCAATATTTCAAAAGGTATAAAAATATGTTCTGAATATAATGAAGTGTTCATTACTTGAAAGTTGTTTTGAATATAGAAATGTTTAAAACAACTTAAACTCAAAATAAGAAACAGAAAATTTCTCATAATGCCTATCTTTGGCACTTAAGCCTGAGTCACATTAATCTCAATAGAATTGGGAGGTTAAGAATAGACTCCTAAATCAGTTAGAAGACAACTCTTTGTCACCATATGAATATTGTCTTGAGGGTAAAATGACTAAAAGATCTTTTACGGGAAAAGGTCTTAGAGCCAAAGAACCCTTGGAGCTGGTAAATTCAAACCTTTGCGGTCCGATGAATGTTAAAGCGCGATGTGGGTATGAATATTTCATCAATTTTATAGATGATTATTCAAGATATGACTATGTTTATCTAATGCATCATAAGTCTTAAATCCTTGACAAGTTCAAGGGATATAAGGAAAAGGTTGAGAAACAGTTAGGTAAAAAGATTAAACCACTTCGATCAGATCAATGTGGTGAATATATGGACTTAAAATTCCAGGACCATTTGATAGACCATAGAATTCAATCTTAACTCACAGCACCTGGTACACCTCAACAAAATGGTGTAGCAGAAAGGAGAAGTAGAACTCTATTAAACATGATTCGTTCGATGATGAGTTACGCTCAGTTGGCTAATTCTTTTTGGGGATATGCAGTACAGACTGCAATGTATATTTTGAACATGGTTCCCTCGAAAAGTGTTTCAAAAACACCTTACGAGTTATGGAGAGAACGTAAAGGTAGTTTATGTCACTTTAGAATTTTGGGATGCCCAACACATGTTTTGGTGTAGAACCCAAAGAAATTGGAACGTTGTTCAAAAGTATGCCTATTTGTAGATTATCCTAAAGAGACAAAAGGTGGTTATTTTTATGATCCTAAAGAAGATCAAGTATTGTATCGACAAATGCAACCTTCTTAGAGGAGAACCACATAAAAAATCATCAACCTCGCAGTAAGCTAGTATTAAGTGAAATGTCCAGAGAAACTATAGATAGGTCAATAAGAGTTGTTGGTCCTTTAACAAGTGTTGTTGATGAAACTAGTACTTCACATCCTTCTCAAGAGTTGAGAATGCCTCGACGTAGTGGGAGGGTTGTTCATCAGCCTAACTGTTCATGGGTTTAATGGAAACTCAAGTCGTCATACCTGATGATGGCTTAGAGGATCCATTAACTTTTAAACAAGCAATGGAAGATGTGGATATGGACCAAGGGATAAAAGCCAGGCACCTCAAAATAGAGTCAATGTACTTCAATTCAGTTCAGGAACTTGTAGATCAATCAGACGGGGTAAAACTCATTGGTTGCAAATAGATGTACAAAAGAAAACAAGACCAAGCTGATAAGGTACAGACCTACAAAGCTAAACTCATGGAAAAAGGGTTTACCTAAAGAGAGGGGGTGGACTATGAAGAAACCTTCTCCTCAGTTGCCATGATCAAGTCTATTAAAATACTCTTGTCCATTGCTACTTTTTATGATTATGAAATCTGGCAAATGGATGACAAGACAACTTTTCTGAATGGTTATCTTGAAGAGAGTATCTATATGTCTCAACCAGAGGGGTTTATAGAATAGGATCAAGAGCAAAAGATTTGCAAGCTTAAAAGATCCATTTATGGGTTAAAACAAGTGTTTCGGTCCTGGAATATGAGATTTGACACTACGATCAAATCTTATGGCTTTGAATATAATGTTGACGAACCTTGTGTTTATAAGAAGATTGTCAACAAAATTGTAGCTTTTCTTGTTTTATATGTTGATGATATCCTACACGTTGGGAATGAGATATGATTCCTTACTAACGTTAAGAGATGGTTGGCATCATAATTCCAAATGAAAGATTTGAGAGATACGTAGTATGTTCTTGGGATTCAAATAGTTCGGAACCATAAGAACAAAATATTAGCATTATCGCAAGCATCTTATTTAGACAAAATGTTGTCTAGATATAAAATGCAAGATTCCAAAAGAGGTATGTTACCTTTTAGGCATGGAATTGATTTGTCTAAGGAATAGTGTCCTAAGACACCCCACAAGGTTGAGGTTATGAAATGAATTCCTTATGCATCAGTAGTTGAAAGTTTGATGTATGTCATATTGTGTACACATATTAACATATGTTATGCAGTTGGAATTGTTAGCAGATATCAGTCCAATCCTGAATATAATTATTGGATTGTCGTTAAAAACATCCTCAAGTATCTTTGGAGAACGAAGGACTATATGCTCGTGTATGGTAGGATCTGATCCTTACTGGATACATTGATTCTGACATCTAGACCGATATGGATTCAAGAAAATCAACTTTGGGGTCATAATTCACTCTAAATGAAGGAGCTATAATATGAAGGAGTAAACAAAGTTGTATTGCTGACTCCACCATGAAAGTGGAGTATGTAGCTACATACGAGGCAGCCAAGAAGGTAGTATGGCTTAGAAAATTCTTGACCGATCTGAAAGTGATTCCAACTATGTACCTGCCAATCACCCTCTATTGTGATAACAGTGGAGCAATTACAAATTCTAGATAGCCTAGAAACCATAAGCATGAAAAACACATCGAGCGCAAGTACCATCTCATTAGAGAGATCGTACACCGAGGAGACGTGATCGTCATGCAAATAGCCTCAGAAGACAACTTAGCTTATCCGTTTACAAAGGCCTTCCCGAATGAAGTGATTGAGGGTCACCTAGAAGGACTAGGACTATGATATAGATAAATCTAGGGCAAGTAGGAGAAATATTGGGTATCTGATGCCCTAGTTACTTGTATTTATATTCTCTTATACTCAACATTACATATATGTTAATGTTCGAGCTAAAAATGATGTCGTTAGTTCTACTTAACCCAAAACAAATAAAATTTGAAAAACACATACCACTACTAATACTAACACGTAGTAATAGTGAAAGCACGAGATCGATCCACAGAGAACCTTTATTAATTGGCAAAATTGAGTTTTGAAATCTAAATTGTAAGGAGGGGGGGAGAGGGTGAAAAATGTCCACCTTTTGTATGCATCACGAATATTTCATATTGCATCAATGATTGGAATTGGAGGACATTCCTCAGTTAAGACGAAGTTAAGGTCGTTAACCACGAACATAGTTTTAATCGATTCTTTCCAAGTTGTGTAATTGAATTCGGTCAATATTTCAGAATTAATAAGGTTTATTGAAGCGTTGGTCATTTTTGTTGATACAAAACAAATTACTTATTTTAGACACTTATGCACAAATTTATTTTGATCCAACCAGTTTAGCAAACACTAATAATGAACCCAACGTTATTCCATTTTGCAATGATGCTTCAATGATTTCAAACAAAAGCCACCGAAGGGTGATCAATCACCTCTTCCCTAAATTGAAACACTTCTCAACCAATCATTACATCAGAATAACTCTTATTCCTATAACGATTAAGTCATCTTTTCCCTAAATCGAGACACTTCTCAACCAATCATTACATCAGAATAACTCTTATTCCTATAACGATTAGTGACCATTGATTTGGTCAAGAAATTATTAATTGCCTTAACAATTTCTTTTAAGTGTGACTCTTCATTTTAGACCCTAGAGTTCCGTCCCAATGAGTAAACCAAAGGGGAAAACCGATTAGGGCAAAAACTAAAGTGATCTTATCCAGAAACCATTTTTGGAGCTTGACCCTAATATTGACCTAATGCACAAACCATCGGAAAGGGGACGCTCCCAAGGCGTCTCGAGGTCGTGCAAGAAGATCTCACGATGCAAACCAATGAAGGAGGCCGTAAGACATGTTGACACATGTACTTCTCCCACTTACTATAAACACTCTCTCCATTCACCTTCATATTGACCCATGCAAACACAATCCGAAGGGGAACACTCCCAGGGCGCCTCGAGGCCAAGTATGAGTCTCATGGTGTGAATTTTTAGGAGAATATGAGTGAAAAAGAAAATGACATATCGTATATATCTTTTTCCTCCCAATGAGTATTTTACAAAAATGGGTTTATTAACTTAGTAAAAATCAGCTAATTAATTTTAACTAAGTCTTTGTTAATTTGCTCAATATAACGCTTATCTTGAATATTTCACCAATATGTGACTTCATCTGTTAAACTCTTTATTGAAGTTAACTACTTGTTGAGCTTATAAAATATTTTTCCAATTCACCTTCCAGGTCGGTTACCAGGTAAATGTTCCATTTCCATCAGTTAAATACCTCATCCTAGACAAAATTTTCCTTAGACAAAGATCCCTTATGGGTAATTATTTTATAAATTTAGTATCTTATTGAAATTCATTTTAATCCTATTAAAACGAATTAAAAAATTAACCTATTTCTAATCTCATTAGAAATGTGTTTAACATAAGTTTGGAGGAATTAATTTTAAATCATTTAAAATTAAATTGAACCTATGTTTGCATGCAACTCTTTATTATAGATTTTAGTTCTAATTTCATTATACTTATAACCATTATAAAATAATGAAAAATAAAATCTATAATTGCATTCAAAGACATTGATTAAATATAACATTTATATTTATCTAAGTAATGTCATGTTCAATGCAAAATTTATTTTAATTGAAAAATATAACACTCATATCTAACAATCATTAAGCACATATATCCATCATGTCATCATACATTGTAACAATTATAACCTTGTATGATGCATGAACATGTTTAATGTACCATACATCTAAAATAATATAACACTTATACTAAGATGCATGAGCATGCTAATTTAATCATGTATCCCAAAAATATAACACTTACATTTTGACATGATGCATGAACATGTTTATCCTAAGGTGCGATTTTGAATCTAAATGGTATATTTTATGCACCATTCAAAAATAATTTAAATCATACATCTCATGAATAATTAAATTAAAAAAAAAAAAAAGCAAAACTGACCAGCTATTGGCATTTCTAGAAATTAAAATAAAATAAAAAACCCTAGATTTTAGAAAATCTTAAAAGAAAACGAAAAAAGACAAAAAAAAAAAAAAAAAAAAAAAAAAAAAAACTGCTTCTGTTCAGTAGCAATGGCAGATAAACCAACACTAAAAAACAATGATCCAATCGTTCAAAACAAGACTCTAGGTGTCTTGAACATATTAACCAAATTTTAGCATGATCCAACAGTTAGAACTCCAGTTATTGACAAATTTGTAAAAGTTGTCCCTGAAAAACCGAACTGTATTGCATTATTTCTCTCCTTTTTTTCTTGTTTTGTCTTTGTTTTCCCGGGTTCTTTTCATAGCAACTTTTTGCCATGAAAGACACGGACTTACAAACTCAATTTACAGTAAAAAAAAAAATACTCATAAACACTGGGTTTTACATTGATCTCATCAATTAAAACGGTAAATCTAAATGATAAAAGCCTAAATAGTCAACCCGCAAATCACAATTAAAATCACATATATTTCACGCATATATTTTAAAAGAAACCCATAATTTTTGTTGCGAAATCGACAATCAAAGAAACAAAAAGGAACGTAGAGTAGGGAAGATCGACACAACCCTCGTACTAGGTTGTTCGAAGCGCCGGCAAACAGATTCAAGGCATTTCAACAAATCTCCACCTTGACTTGAATTCTCTCCCAAGTAATAGATGTACCAAATGCAACATAAATCAACATCGCCAGACGTACCCAGACTTCTCCCTCATGCCTCAAAGTGTCCCACAAAGGGGACCACTAACAGTTCAAAACATTTAGCAAGTCCAAACAATGTTGGAACTTGCCTTGTGGAACCGGTTTGATGAACATATCAGTAGGATTATCAGCAGTATCAATTTTCATCACTTTAACTCTCTGCTCACCTCTTAAGAAGTGATATCTTACATCTATGTGCTTAGTTCTCTCATGATGAACTTGATCCTTAGCTAGGTATATTGCACTCAAACTGTCACAATATACAATAGCTTGGTCATGATGCAAACCAAGATCACCAACTAACCCCCTCAGCCATATTCCATTTTTAGGAGCTTTTGTCAAGGCCTTGTACTTTGTTTCAGTAGTAGACAAAGTAACTGTAGGCTGTAAGGTTGCCTTCCAACTAACAACAGAACCACCCAGAGTGAACACATAGCCAGTCATAGACCTCCTACTGTCAACATCTCCAGCATAGTCAGAATCAGAATAATTAATCACCAAACACTTTGTGCAATTCCCATAAACAAGACCAACATCAGATGTACCTCTAAGGTAACAAAAAATCCTGTTAACGGCTTGCTAATGCTCCTTCCCAGGTTGACCCATGAACCTGCTGACAACACTAACAGCATGGGCAAGATCAGGCCTAGTACAGACCATAGCATACATCAAACTTCTCACTGCACTAGCATAAGGAACTCAAGACATGTACTCATTCTCAGCTTCAGACTGTGGTGAAAACTCAGATGAAAAACGAGCATTTACAGCACTAGGAGTATCTATAGGCTTAGTTGATGACATACCAAACCTGGACAATATTTTCTGAATATATCCTTTATGTGACAAGAAAAGCTTATTCTTACATTTGTCCCTATAAATCTCCATATCTAGAATTTTCTGAGCAGCACCCAAATCCTTCATATCAAACTCAGCACTAAGAAGAATTTTCAATTTCAGAATATCAGACTTGGACTTTGCAGCTATGAGCATATCATTTACATATAAAAGTAGATAAATCATCGAACCATCATCAGCTTGTTGTGTAGCCAAGTCCAATCATATAGCTGTCAAATCATTTGTACCACTGCCTTGGAGACCGCTTTAACCCATACAAAGATTTCTTTAACTTGCAAACATAATCTTTTTTACCTGAACACTAGAACCTATCTGGTTGGGTCATATAAATATCTTCCTCCAACTCTCCATGTAAGAAAGTTGTCTTCACATCTAGTTGTTCAAGTTCCAAATTCTGATGTGCTACTATAGCTAGTAACACTCTAATGAAAGTAAGTCTGACTACTGGTGAGAATATCTCATTATAATCAACTCCTTCCCTTTGTGTGAACCCTCTAGCAACAACTCGAGCTTTATATTTAATGCCCTCTGAAGGTGATATTCCCTTTTTTTTTCTTACAGCTTCTCTATAGGTCGACGGCTCATGAGCATCCACCTTTTCAGCAACCATATCTTCAAAACCATGAGCTACACTCAGTTGATCTACTCGTGATCTATTATTCTCAGGCAAATCAACTTCTGGCATTCTAGGTACATTAATTTTTGGTTGCACATCAATTTCTATAGTAACGTGTTGATCTTCTCCATCTTGATGTTGTAATTCATTCACAGCTGAAGTGAATTGCATATCCAGCTGTTTATCAACACTACTACTTTCTCTCACATCAGTAGACGTCACAAAAGGCTTTACAATTGAGTTAAGCATGGAATTTTCATCAAATATCACAGTTCTACTAAGTGTGACTCTATTCTCAGAAGGTGACCAAGCTCTATATCCCTTAACTCCATCCCCAAAACACATAAATATACCCTTTTTAGCTCTTGGTTCTAACTTAACCTCATTAACATGATAGTAGACAGTACAACCAAAAACTTTTAATAAAGAATAATCTGCAGGCTTACCAGACCACACCTCTAAGGTGTTTTACAATCAATAGCTATGTGAGGTCCACGATTGATCAGATAACATGATGTATTCACTGCTTCTTCCCAAAACGTTCTAGCCAACCCTGTATTAGAAAGCATGCATCTTGCTCTCTCCAACAACGTCTGATTCATACGCTCTACAACCCCATTTTATAGTGGAGTATTCCTAACAGTATAATAGCGAACAATCCCCTCAGCTTTATAGAACTCATTAAATTCAGATCCATAGAATTCCAGACCATTATCAGTTTGCAGCCTTTTGATTTTCTTCTTAGTTTGATTTTCAATCAATATCTTCCACTACTTGAAATTCTTGAAGACTTCACTTTTATGTTTCATCATAAAAACCCAAGTCATTCTTGAGTAATCATCAATTATAGACAAAAAAAAAATACCTACTGCCTCCAATAGATTCAACTTTGGAAGGTCCCCAACAATCTGAATGAATATAATCAAGTGTCCCTTTTGTATGATGAACGCCTCTTGAAAACTTGCTGCGATGAAGCTTCCCAAAAACACAATGTTCACAAAATTCAAAATCCTGCACCTTGTGCCCACAAAGAAGATCCCTTTTTGACAGAATTTGCATCCCGTTTTCACTCATATGACCAAGTCTCATATGCCATAACTTAGTCATATCATCCTTGTGAATGACCGACGATGAACAACAACATAACCTGTTATTGTGGAACCTAATAGAAAATATAGTGTTCCAAGCTTTATGCCTTTCAGAACTACCTCAGAACCCTTATAGACATATATTGCTCCACCTTTACCTTCAAAACTGTAACCCTTGCTATCGACTACCCTAAAGGATATTAAACTCTTCTTCATTAGTGGAACATGCCTAACCTCTTTTAAAGTGTAAAAGGCACCATTATGTGTTTGTATCTTGACTGAGCCGATTTCAACTATCTTGCACACAACACCATTAACCATGCTAACATTCCCTCCATCTATTTGCTGATAGGTTGAGAACCACTCTCTATTTGGGCACATATGATAAGATGCCCTAGAATAAAAAACCCACACATCATTAGAATATGACTGTTCATTCACAACTAAAGTTAGATCTCCTTCAGAATCGATCTCGACTTCTTCAGAATCAATCTCAACTTGTGCAATAGAGGCAGATGATTCCCTTTTGTCACTCTTTTCCTTCTTTTCCCGATTCCTTTTTATCTTAGGACATTCGGTTTTCCAATGCCCCTTTCCTTTAGAGTAGTTACAAATATCATCTGATCTAGAACCCTTTGACTTCGAAGATCTTTTATTCTGGTTCGACTTCTGCTTACCAAAATTCCTATGTCCCATACTTCCTGTGGCAGCTAACCCAAATTCCTGACTTTCTGTAACTAAACTTCCTGCATTCTGACGGTCCTCTCTCATAAGCAACGTGGACTTTGTATCTTCTAAGGTTAGAGTTTCTTTCCCTCCAATATACGAGTCAACGAAAGTCTCATAAGACAGCGACAAAGATGTCAACAGAATTAGGGCAGCATCCTCATCATCAACCTTAACCTCTATATTACGCAGATCTAATAAAATTTTATTTAATTGATCAAGATGGTCTCGTAAAGATGTACCTTCCTGCATATATAGATGATATAAATGTTTCTTCAGAAACAACTTCTTGGTTAAAGATTTCGTCATGTACAAACTTTCCAACTTCAACCAGAGACCAGTGGCAGTTTCTTCATCTACGACCTCGATGATGACGTCATCAGCCAAACATAGCATGATCGTCGAATGAGCCTTCTCCTCAAGAGTCTGCCACTCTTCGTCATCCACGGCAGCCTTCTTTGACTTACCCGTCAGCGGCGCCCACAGCCTCATCTGCTTTAGCAGGGATCGCATCTTGATCTGCCATAAACCAAAACTGTTCCTCTCGGTAAATTTGTCGATGTTTACGTTCACACCAGACATCTTCAATTGTCGAAAAAATGCGGAATTTCAAAAAAACCCTAACAAGGCTCTGATACCAGTTTGTTGCGAAATCGACAATTAAAGAAACAAAAAGGAACGTTGAGTAGGGAAGATCGACCCACAAATATATGCGGTTCACTAACAGTGTGTTAGCTACTTCCACGGACAGAGGGAGAACAATATTATTTGAGAGAATGTTTTCAAAATTACATAAAAAAAATGGTGCCTCTAGGGTTAGAGAGTTTATATAGCGCACTATTATAAACCCTAGGGTCAAAATCGTAACTAACTGTAAATAAATAAATATGCTAAATACAAAATCTGAATAGGTTTGACCCCCGTACTAGGTTGTTCGAAGCGCCAGCAAACAGATTCAAGGCATTTCAACAATTTTATTCTAATTTTGTTTCTAAAAAACTGAAAATTAAAATTGCATAAATTGGGCTCTGATACCAATTGAAGGGATTAAATCCCAAGCAGAAGCATGTGATCACGTTGCAATTTTGTTTTCGATTTTACATAAACAAAATACGGTATAAAAATAATAACATAATGGATAAACAATCAAGATTAACATGCATTTAAGAGAATAAAAGAGGGAGGAGCTAAACCTTACCATTGTAGATTCCCAAATTCTTCACGATTTCCTCCACGTTTTCTCCGAAATGTCTCTTCAATGATTAAGGGACACCATCGTAAGTGAAACTTTGTTATTCTCTAGGATCCCAAGAATCGGATGTTTGGTCTCTAAGACCCAAAGAGGAAAAAGAAGTAGAGAAAAGAAGAGAGATTTTGAGAGAAGTAGTAGGAGACTAGGATTTAGAATTCTCAATTCAACTGTGTCACAAACATGGGCCATGAGGACCTATTTGTAGAGAGGAGGGGTGACTCCCTTCTCCTAGTCTTTCCTGTTCCTACTCTAGTTCTAATTTAATTAAATAAATTTTATTTAATTAATTAGTCCAATAATTAAAAAGGGAGATTTTTATATGTAGAAAAGTGGACCAAAGTATTTACAATTCATAGCAAAAAAAAAATAAGAAATGGTTATAGCCCAAACCAAACCTAAAAAAGATGTAAAATATCGAAAAAGCCCAGGCCAAACACAAAAAAAAAGGGAGAAAAGACGGCGACCCGACCCAAAACCTGACCTAACCACGATTAATTGACATGATTTTCTTTGAACGACGCCTCATCTCCTTCAATCCTCTCCATTTCATCGTTCTTTTAAAATCCATTTATTATTATTATTATTATTCCTCCATCAATGCTATTTCACCTTCTTTTTTTCTATTTACGTCCTTTTCCGTTCGCTGCTTCGTTTTCGTCTTCATCTGCTGCTTCTTGGTCCTCTTCTTCTTCTTCTTAACCCTTCTTTTGCTGCTACTTCTTGTCGCATCTTTCTTTTACCACTACATCAGTAATTACTCAACTTCAAAAGGTATAACTCTTTTCTTTTATTCTTATAAATTTATGAGTGATTATAGTTATTAAGCTTAATTCTAGTTTCTTGTTTAGTGGTAATATTTATTAACCCTAAATTTTGGGTATAGATGGTAAGCAACATCAAAAGGAAGACAGTTAAAGGAAAAGAATCATAAAAAAAAAAAAACAAAAAAAAAACAAAAGAAGATAGAAACTTAAAAGGAAGAACAAGGGTAACTAAAACTGAAGGTATAAACAAACCTATGATAGACATTGATAGTGGTATATCATTGTCTATCAATGATATAAAGTGATGGAACATTTGCTTATATATGTTTGGCCTGATTATATACATTTTGATATTTGATTGTTTGGCTAAGGACTACTTACTGGATTGTATATGTTTTGATATTTGTTTTGTTTTCAGTTTAGTTTGCTTATAGGATCCACTTCATGGTTTAGTCATTATGATATAAAGAAAAGAAGTACATGGAAAGTGATAGAAATCTATCAATATCTATTACAAATAGACACTAATAAACTATTATCAGTATCTGTATATGAAATTAAGTGTTCTATGTTGTCTATCATTCATACCACTACCAATGTATACATATGTTTTCTTAGATATGTTTAGTTGGGGGCTACTTACAGTTGGTGTTTCGATATTTCTTTTACAGTTGGTATTTTTATCATTTGTAGACCATTTACACTTGATGTTATGCTCTAGTATATAAAGAAGTACTTGATAGATAGTGATAGACTATCACTGTCTATCACATTTCATGGTTTTCATTACACGGTGTATATCGCTGATAGACAGTGATAGACTTCTACTAATGTTCATTGAATAATAATAGTAAGTGATAGTCAATGATAGAATATAGACTGATAGTTGTATATTTAAACAAGTGGAACTGGAACATGAACATCAAACAATAATGCAAGACTAGAACAAGCATTTGAAGATAACAATATGCATCTCATTAGATGTAATACAAATTATAAAAAAGCAATTAGATGCATCTCATTAATGAACTCAACTTCACATCATTTCTATCTTTTGTCTCGTGAAGTTACTTCACGAGACAAACTTCATGAGAAATGAACTCAACTTCATATTATTTCTGTCTTTTGTCTCGTAAAGTTACTTCACGAGACGAACTTCACGAGAAATGAACTCAACTTCACATTATTTCTGTCTTTTGTCTCGTGAAGTTCATCTCCTGAAGTTGCTTCACTAGACGAACTTCGTGAGAAATGAACTCAACGAACTTAATTTCACGTCATTTCTGTCTTTTGTCTCGTTAAGTTTGTCTCGTGAAGTTAATTCAATAGACGAACTTAACGAGAAATGAACTCAATGAACTCAACTTCACGTCATTTCTATCTTTTGTCTCGTAAAGTTTTTCTCATGAAGTAATTTCACGAGACGAACTTCACGAGACAAATAATGTAGTCGATGAACCGTGATATTGTGGATGAGGAAGAAGCCATAGACAGACGCGTGCAGAAAATCAAAGAAGAGAATAAAGGAAGAACTGTATGATAGAACAAACACATGTACAGTGGAAGAAAAATGGATCTAAAGTACTCTAATTAGGTCAATTACAAAGACAAGCATGCATTAGTATAACAAATAAAAGGGGAAAAAGAATACAACCTTTGTAGACTTTGAATCTTCTCCAATTAGCTCAAATCTCCTTACGAACGATTCGTAGACCACCATGAGAGTCTTCTCGACTATTCTCCAGCTTTAGAACGGGATAGTGAGATCCGGTGAGTGACTAATTTGGAGAGGAAAAGGTTAAGACTTTGAGAGAAATTTGCAATGAGATTATCACATAATCTCATCCAATTCCACTATGGCTAAGAGTTTTTTCAATAAACACTCCCTTTTAAAGACCATTACATGCAAAACATGCAACTTTGAGTTTGACAAGAATTTAACACTAAAAAAACCACTAACTCAAAGTGGGATTTAGTGGGGCAAGTGTCTTCAAATGAAGACAACACCTAGCAATTCAATAGTTGGAATTTCCCACTCACAAATATTGAATCTTTCCACTAACTTGGTCAAAGTTTGACTCTCAAAGTCCAAAGTCAACAAATTTGATTTTTTGACTTTCAAAAATGAAAAATCAACAATTTGACTTCCATTGCAATTTTTACCTAGTCAATAATTTGGCTTTTAATGCAATTTTGACCAAGGGTGGGGCCTCTTGTTCAAGACCTGGAGTCAGCACTTAAGGGAACAACATCTCTACTATCCCTAAAAGTGGGTAGGAGTGAATTCTGTCTTACACCTTATATCTCCAGCTATCTACCCAGTCTTATCCCGAAATGGGAGGCTTATTGAATCGGTGCTGTTGAGTCAACCCTCACCCATACAAATCTAAGGATAATCCTGAATAAACAGGAGTTCATAGTTAGCTTAGGATTAAGGTCGAGTTACCTAAATCATCGCTTTGAAATGGTCAGTCTTAAACAGTAAACAGCGTTATAAAGTAAGAGTGACTTAATTCTTGGTCCGATCTTATGCAAACCCATTGCATTGGACGCCCTCGCTCCTCATGTCAATAATGAACGAATCAAGATCACTTCATTTGTAGCACTTTACATAAAATTGTAATGACTATAGAGTGGACCGCATCCAATAGTATTACCAGAATAAGACACCCAACCTTATTTGTATACTATAGATCATTTTGACTATTTACTCAAACTTGATCCACTCTTATGTCTCCACATAAAGTTTAAGTACTCATGTAATAGTCATGAATCTTCTAGTTTATTGGATTTATTTCTAAAACGAAATTAACAATTCATATATTCAATAACAACTTTATTGATTTACAGAATGAGTTTATTGTTTACAAACCACGAGTTTAAAACATAAAAGCCAACACCGTAGACTTACACGTGCAGAAAATCAAAGAAAAAATTGAGGAAGAAGTCATACCGTGGTCGAGGAATAGAACGTCTTCGATGAAGAAGAACACCAAGGAAGAAATCATAGGTGAGGATACGCGGATTTCAAATTACAAGGATATTTTAGGAATTTTGAAAAAAAAAAGGAAAACTTTGCTTCATTTGACATTTTTTTTGCTATAGATTGTAAAAACTTTTGTTTTTCTTTCTATTTATAAGAATTACTTATTAATAACCATATATATTAAATCCAATTTAATATATATAATTAACTAATAAATAAATAGACATCACATGTTTATTTATCTCTTCTTTTCAAAAATTAATTAATTAATTAATTAACTATTAATTAATTAATTAATTAACTATTAATTAATCAATTAATGACTATATTAAATCATATTTAATATAGAATTAATCAACATATAATTATCACATATTTATATGTATACACCTCTTTAATATTTGAATATTATTTAAATTTCTCTCATAATTATAATCACATCTATAATTAATCATATTATATTAATTTCATTAATATGCAATTGATTTGAACAATTAAAATTATTCCTCTTATATATCCTTTAGTGAGTTAATATAAGGGGACTTTATGGACCTATAGAACCTACAATGATATAAGATTAATTATCTTTTTAATTAAATTAATCAATTTTCATTAACTACCGGTCACTCTACTAAAGATCGATAGCTACACTCTTCGACTATAGATTCATTTTTGTGTCCACGAATATCCAATCAACAGTGAGTCGACCTTTCACAAATTGCTCATAACTATAGCTGGGTCAAAATATCGTTTTACCTTTGTAGTTACATCTAACTCTTTAAATACCACTAATTCTTCTAATGAACAAACAGTTTATAGTCCAACTATAAACTAACAACAAGATAAGGTACCCAACCTTATCCATCAACCAAAAACTGTTTAGGTTATCACTTAAACATGATCCATCTGATACATGTTTAAGTTTCATAAAATAACGTTGGATCTTAGTTTATTGGATTGATTAAATGCAGTCTGAATATTAATAAAATACCTCTTATTTTATTAGATATATAATTTGTTTTTACAAACTACAAGATACACTCGATTTAGGACATTAACTCCAACAGTTTTTTCATCCAATGCAAATTCAAAGGTGCGCAAGGATCCAAACAGTTCGTCCACTTTCGTATTGGCAATATCATTTGCTTCTTCGATGACCGTCACTTTCATGTCAAAACGTTTTGGTAGAGAGCGAAGAATCTTTTGAACTAATTTTTCCTCGGACATTTTTTCACCGAGAGCAAAATATTTGTTTGCAATATCTAGAATACATAGATTAAAATTTGCTATTATTTATTCCTCCATGATCTTTAGAGATTCAAAATTTATAGCTGAGACATTTTTATTTTAGAAGTCCTTTTATAAACCACTTATAAGATCTCCCAAACCTCTTTGGCAGGAAGCACATATTGATAAGAGAAAAAATATTTTTATCAACCCCATTAAAGATAGCATTTAGAGTGCAAGAGTTTTCTAGGGAGATCCCGTCCTCTATTTTGGTCCAGTCCTTCTATGGTTTGTAGGAAACTTTGCCACCTTCATCAGTAATTTGAGGACGAGTCCATCTAGTCACCACTGCTTTCCAAGTCTTAGTGTCAATAACTTAAGAAAAGCAGTCATTTTGGCTTTCCAATATGAGTAGTTAGTCCCATCTAGTATAAAAGATCTGGTAGTAGATCCACCTTTTCTAATTTGTTCCATTGGAGAGAATAACAACAATGTGACAATAGAATCGTGCTCTGATACTAATTGAAAAAACAAACAGTTAAACTAAAAGAACACTTTGTCAGTTTTGATGTTGCTAACAAGAGACCCAACACAGAGAAGCACGGGGAGTAGAAATAACACACAGAATGTTAACCAAGTTCGGTTTAACTTCACTTACATCTGGGGGACTTTAAGCCCAATTGAAAAGGAATTTAATAATGTTCAAAAGGTTTACAAATAAACTATTTATCTGATAGATGTACTATCATGTGTTACAATAAACCGTATCAAGATCTTCACACTACTCAGGCTCCCCTGAAATCAAATCCTCTTGCTTGTTAGATCTTGATTGTTTAGGCTCCCCTAAACTCAATACTCCTTCTCAAGAATCACAAAAATAGCAGGGAACAACAATGCTAACACTTTCTTTTTCGCTCTCTATCATTTCTTGCGATACGACACGAAAACGCACAATCAAAGACCTAAAGTAGTAACCTTTGATCACTTCTTTTTATAACAACCCCCAACAAGGTAAGAGACAAACAAAGGAAAGCAACGGGAAAATCGAAAAGGAAAAAGAAGAAAAGAACTTTACAAGCACCAGACTAACCAAAACAAGAAGCCACAAAGAAAAGGACCAACATTTAATGAAAGAAAATTTAAAAGACAACCACTAGCAAAAGGAATGGGAAATGAAAACAAACGTCACTATCAAACTGGTGGTGTAGAACCCAATTTTGGGCTTCCCAAATTTGGAGCCCAAAAAGTTGATAACAAGCTTCATAAATGTACTTGATAATCTTCTTTGGAATTTGAAATTAACCCATGTCAGCGAGGAGAATTTCTTTGCAACAAGGGAGGAAAAAAGAGGATTTTCAACACATTGGATTATCTTTCAAATTTTATCATCAATGAAGTTGAAGCCCACAAATTTCTGGTTGGAAAAAGATAAACCTCGTCATATGAAGTAGCGAAGAAATAAAAAGTTTTATGATATAGATCTTATGATTTGTTGTACAAATGGCAATCATGTTCAAAATAAATAGCATATGTAGCATAAGGATTAAAAAAATATAGATATAGTACAAAAGTAAGCCCAAATATTGAAGAACACTAAAAAGTCCAATGATTTTCGTTGGTTTTTATGCGGCTATCACTAGCTTCTATCGGTGGCTATCACTGATATAGACTTTTATCAATTGGAATCAACTTTGAAAGATTAAAATTTAAGGTTATCAATGGCCATCAATGATGGACTTTTACAATTTGTTATCAACTTTGAAACATTAAATTATATTAGTGAAGGAAATTATTTTGTGGTTATCACTGATAAACTTTTATAAATGACTAGCAACTTTGAAAAATTAATACTCAAAGTTATTAGTGACTATAACTAATAATCTTTTATAATGATTATCACTAATGTTTCTATGAGTGGTTATCAAATTTGAGAGAAAACTATTAACTTTAAAAGATTAACACTTGAAGCTATCAGTGACTATCGATAGAGACTATCAATTTTAAAAGATTAAATTGGAGTTCTATTAGTGACTATCAACTTTGATTAGTTATCGACTAAGTTGCTGAAGTTCAAAGAATGCTCTCCATAATGCTTCATCATGCGTTGGATTCTCTATTTATGATGATAATTGACCATGAATATTTGATTATCAATAACTATTAATGACTATCACTAATAGACGTCTATAAATAGCTATCGACTTTGAAAGGAAACAATCAACTTTCAAAGACTAACATGTAAACTTATAGGTAATAAAAGTCTATTGGTGACTAGAAATGATAGACTTTTATTACACATTATCAACTTTGAAAGATTGAGTCTTAACATTATAAGTGATGGAAGTCTATTAGTGACTATTGACTTTGAAATATTAATATTTCAAACTATAAGTAATAAAAAAAAAAATTATCAGGACTTATGACGAATATAAGTCTATCAACTTTAAGTTATCACTTTATGTAAATTTGCGCATACAAACTTATACACATATGCTTATCTATTATAATAAATAACATTATTTCTTTTCTTTTCTTTTCTTTTTTTCTTTTTTTTTTTTTTTGTCATGATATATTAGATAGTGCCAGTGATAAATTCTTATCAATGATAGAATCCTATCATTGATAAGCTCTTTTTATAGATATCATTGATATCATCAATATCTATCTAAGTTTTATATTCGACATGTCACTGATACACGGATGCCATGGATATCTACCTAACTTCTATCACCAATATCACTGATACACAGATATCATCGATATCTATTTACATTACATCCCTGATATCTACCTAAATCATATAATCAATATCACTAATATCATTTATTTCATTGATATCTACCTAAGTTATATCACTGACATACATATATAATTAATATCATTAATATCACTGATATCTACCTAAGTTATATCACTGATATCACTAGTAGTATTGATATGAAATGCTAAAGTTACCAAATTCAAAATTTTCACATTTTAAATAGGGCTTTAGTGAATTCTTTTCTAACATTTAAAAACATGAGTGATAGTTAGTGATTTCTTCAATCAATGATAGAATTCTTTGAGTGACTAATATATAAGTATATTAGTGGCTGTCGTCGATAGATTTATAGTTTTATATCCTAATAATAGAAGTTTGTCACTAACATTTACTAATAGATTCTATAGGTTTTAGAATTTTAGTTTGATCTTTAGTATCTAATTACATTCTAATTACAATCATCCAAACTAACTCTTCTACACTAATGTTCATTTACTCAAGAAAAAATATTATAGAATAAGTATTTACTAATAAATTATTATACATTAGATGAAAAAAAAAGTCAAAGTTATAGATTTCTATCACTAAATCAAGTAGTATTGTTAGTGAGAGAAGCTTATCACTCATAGACTATAATAGACTTAGTCTATTAGCAATATCACAGATTATCAGTGATAGGAGTTTATTACTGGTACTTCATACTTTTAAAGTCTTAAAAAAATAAATAAAAACGATGGATCCATTTGATATTTATATTTAACGTTCAATTTTCATAAACAAACTTGACAATTGACTCGTTAATGGGAGTAACTATGAAAATGATTAAACACTTTCCAATAGGTCCAAAGCCCAATTCATGGACCTTGCTCAATGGATGAGAAAATTGAATTGGGACTGATCCTTTGGATCAAGTTTGAATTTGTCTTTTGCATAAATTATTAATTTTTATGTTAAAACTAAAAAACCATTGAAAAGTTTATTTATAAAATATGCAGCCTCTCATCTTTCAAATTTTTCAATGAGACAAAAATAAAGTGGTTCTTTGATAGTTTTCACTTCCCAACTCTCGTCCACCCTATACTACACACATTTAATCCCCTTTCTCATTTATTTATTTTTAATTCCATGTATATGTAGATGAAAATTGATTTTTAATTTTAAAATTATTACTATTAATAATTATCTATAAAAATATATATTGTTATATTGGATTGGACCTTCAGACCACGATTAAAAGTACATCCTAGAGTGGAAATGGTTTGGTTTGGTTCGATTTTGTGGTCAAATTGAATCGAACTGAATTTTCGAAATTGAAACCGAATCGAACCGAATTAATTCGGTTTCAAAATTTCTTCAAATCGGTTCAAATCATATTTTTCGGTTTCACTGAATTTTCACTTGGGTTCGGTTCGATTCGATTTTTGCGGTTTGAATGATTATCCCTACTACATTATATCCATATGTGGTCCAATTTATAAAAGTTCTGGATTGGGCCTCAATCGTTGATCTCGGGCCGGTCTTGGATTGACGTTTGGGCTTGGCTGGATGGTGAGATCCGACCCGGTATTGACCGAGAACCTTTCGTTCTGAATGGGAAAGAGTTCTGCGTGTTCGCACTGAGGGTTGGAGACGACGATGAAGCTCACGTGGAAGAACAAGGGCAATACTAAGAAGCGATCTCTTACAGCAATTTCACGCCGTTCAAATCTTCCTTTTGAGGTACCTGACGAGGTGGAGGAAGACGATAGGGCTAATCCCCAAGATAAAGAAGTAAACGTTGAGGCGATAGACCGGAGAGAGGATGAAGCTTCAGACCGTTCGTTTTCAGACCTCAAACGTCTCGCTGAATCATTTCAGGCTCAAGGCGATACGCTTGCCGAGGTACATGTGTTTTCATCTTATGTTTGTCTTCCACCATTTGACCCGAACTCGTTTACCTACTACTCTCTGTTTATCTAATTTTAATTGTTAAATTTGTTTGTTCATGAGAAGTAATGATAACTTCATGAGGATGAATTGAAGAGAAAATAGTTACTCTGTAACAACCTTGCTGGTTTGTGGTTACTGAGTAACCAATTGTTAATCACATTAGTTATATTCGAAAAAACATATCCTAGTCGTATGCTGTGCTTCTTGCATTGCAACAACAAAAAGTCTTCATGAACAATTTGTTCGGAACATGGACATCATCAGCCTAAAGCTATAAGTAACTGTTTAAAGAGGGAGGTGACTATCAAGGGGCGATAAGTTTGAGTATCAGTCTAAAAACAATGACTAATTTTGGATCTTGCATTTATTGAATTGGAATTTCTTGCATACTTGCATCTTGATCCTCAATCTCGGGAGAAGCCTTTTGATTTGCACCCTTGGTGTATGTTGCAAGTGAACAATAAAACAAGCCTAATTGCAAATGAACCCTTGGTGTACGTTGTATTTTTTTTTTTTCTTGAAAGAAACTATTTGCAATTGTTGAGTAAATTAAAGTTTTTATTTTTTATTGCGTTATTTGTTATATTGAAGAAACTATCCGAGGATTCCCGGTTTGTTTGTTGTATGAAAATTATCGAGCCAAGTATTTATGGTAACTGGTCCCTTTATCTTGCCTTCTATGATTTGAATGGCTTCCAACTTTCCAGTCCATGATGTATTGATCAGAATTAAATCATTTATAAATCATGAAAAAGAGCACAAATATGAAACATTATTGATGGATCTTCTAAAAATTAGATAACAGGCGAGGGAAAGATATGTCTTCAAAAAACTTACTTATCATTGTGCCTTTGTATTTATTTTTATAGTTTAACACTTGCAATGATGCAATGCTTTTTGTTCTCAAGAATTTTTAAGTTATGCTATTTGCACTTAAACTATTTTTGTCTTATGAAAAGTTGAGAAGCTATTTTTATCTTTGTATGTGATGTATTATACTAAAGGTTTATTAGGAAAAAGATAGTTTCTAACATGTATCTAGATGATTTAGTATCATGTGACTATTTGGTACATAGAAATATTATTATTTGCTTCGGATCATTGTGACTATTTGGTTAATTTTGGCTTAAACATGGGCTTGTTCACAAATCCTTGGGTTGGTTTCTCCTAAGAGAAATTTAATTAAAAAATGAAACTTGCAGAGTGGCCTTTGTTTATGTTTTTATAGATATTGTCCTCGAGCTTTGACATTTTGATATTGAATATTATAATCATACTCCAAGGGCATGTGCTTTTTCCTTTTCTAGGATGGGAAATTTCGGGAAGCTCTAGGAAAATGGGAGACTGCTCTTACTTTGATGCCTGAAAATGCAGTTTTACATGAACAAAAGGCACAAGTTCTACTGGAGGTTGGGGAAGCTTGGGGTGCTTTGAAGGCAGCAACCAGTATGTTCTTTTCAATCACTTTTTATTGTTTCAATTGTCTAAGATTTCATATTGGTCGGAAAGCTCTATTTTGAAGTGAAATTGGTGATTGTTCTTTTGGGTATATGCATGGGCATAGTAAGGAGTTTATCTGTACAATTGAGTTTTGTTTATGATCGGTGTGATCTTAGCCTTTTTTCCCCCTCCTTTTTTGGTTGTCAGGAACTTGCTTTTCCACAATTTGTTTTTGACATTTTGTATTATTTTATATGGTGGCGGATGGCCTATATTTGAATTTGAACTCTACCTGCAGGAGCTACTGACTTAGATCCATCATGGGCTGAGGTACAACTAACTCTTATACTGTCAGTACAATACCAATATCTCTGCTGCGCCTTTTACTCCACCTTTAAAATTTTGTGCCCTTCTTTTTCATCTTCCATGGGTTTTGTCTCAGGTGATTCTATCCATTTAATTGCCTATTTTCTGCTGCAAACTTGCATCTCTGGGTATTCAGTGGCGCCATATTTTGGGTGACCATGAGAAAGTTTTTTTGTATGTGATTCATTTAGATTAGTTTTCCATGTTATTAGATGCATCTTCTTGTGAATGAATCCTTCTTGAACCGGCTATTTTCTTTGTACTTTGAAGTGCAAAAGTAGACATGCTTATGCTCTAAATCAGTGATCAGCTTGAGATTCCAGCTAATTGTGAGTACTATTACCACCTGGGGTCCTGGAGACATGACAAGGAGGTGAAGGAGAGGAGCCAAAGGGAATTAGAGATATATGTTTTGTAATTTTTGTTAGGGTGTTTGGAGGTAAACCTGGAAGTTTACTGCAAGGAAGGGTGAAAACTTGAGAAACATAGCAGGCAGGAAAAGAAAAATACATTTCATTCCTATTAGATCTGAACTATCTGACAATGCCTTAGGGTGTTCATTTTGCTACAAGAATCAGCATTTAGAAGTCATTTAGTTGGGAAATTTACTCTCTCTAATCGATGCAATGTTTCTATTACCTTTCTAGGATCTCCCATTCAAGATAAACTTCTTTGGCATTGGGTGTCTGAGTCTCTAGTAAGTCGTAACAAAATTATCTAGCTGACCAGCTTTCCTTGTTGAGCTGATTTGTTGAAAACTTTAAATATTTAAAATTTTCTCATTCATCAAGCTGTTTATCTAGAGTCAGTGAATGTGAAGAAGCTAGTCTCATTTGTTAATTCTTAGTTGTTAACTGATTTCTCGTCTCTTTTCATCTTGAATACGATTAGGCGTGGATCACTCTTGGTAGAGCACAGTTAAACTTTGGGGAACCTGATAGTGCTATAGAAAGCTTTGACAGAGCACTGGCCATTAAGGTAAACTGATTTTAGCATGTTCATCCTTTTGTATTTATACCAGTGTCGACACTCTGCTTAAACCTACTAATGAGGTATCTTGTTCTGTGCCGCCCTGACTTGGTGGTCTGTCTTGTGTATTAACAGAGTCAGTTAAAATGTAGCCCTTATAATAGTTTCCCAAAGAAACTGTATAAAAATTTCCTCATTTTGGGAGCTAGGCTCAGTCAATAGCACTGTACTCTTGCATCATTACCAAAAGCCTATACATATGGTCAAAGTCCATTAAAAGATTTGCTCCATAAGATCTTGATTTTGTGGTGAAGAAAAATGCTTTGTTGTGCAGCCTGATTCTGGAGATGCCCGAGATGATCGACAAACTGCAATGCATCTTATAAAGCGTCGAAAACAGCTCCATTCAGCTGGGTTGAGCAGTTCTAAAAATCGTTATTTGGTGGGAGATAAGTTGAACAATGCTGATGGTTCATGAAGTGTAATCTAAAAAATAATAGGATGTAGTTTGTAATTTAGGATCTTAATGCATGGTTGAGCTTCCCCATGACCAAAAGAAGCATGTACCTGGGTTTGTTTAGTTTGCATATAACTAAGTCCTCTTTGTGTGTGTGTATATATATATATTTACTAAATATGAGGAAAAAAGAAAATACAGGTACAAAGCTAAATACTATGTGAATATCATATCTATTTATTTTTTAAAATTACGAGAAATAGCCTTTAATAAAATGTTGGTGAAGATAATTTAACCTTGAACTTGTCAGGTTGTATCATTTTAAAAAGCATTCTAATTTTAACCCTTAATTTTTGTTTCAAGTATCGTTCAAAGGGTTTATTTAGAGAATTGAATCAAAAGAATATATATATATATATATAATGTTTTTAAGATTTGAAATAATAAATGTATGGTAATTAGTTTTTTAGGGTCAAGTATAAGGGTCTATTTGGATTCACATTCCAAATGTTTAACTGACATTTTAAGTTGTTTACCCTTAAAAACATTTTTAAGCGGTTAGAGAGTCAAATCAAATTGACCCTAAAGACAACATAAAATTAGAAAAGCATCTACATTAACAATAAGTGTAAAGTTGGAAAACAAGGTTTTGAAAATAGATAAATGGATAAAAAATTTTGTGAAATTGATGTGTTAGGAGTGAATTTAGACCAAAAAGTATTATCGACATAAAATAAGGACCCAAACAACAAAATGGTAAAAACAACTAGTTTTGGGTCAAAGAGAGCATCTTGGGTCTGGCCTAGTGGAGAGGATTAGTTTGCATCAAAGTCCAAATTAAGGGAGAGTTGCAGAAATGTCAAAAAGAATTATTAAAATGGATTATTATATATCCAATTCCTTTTCAAAACTTATTTTCTGTCCAAACTTTTTTGTTATTTTTATATATAAGATTTAATGGATTTTTCAGACAAAAATACCTTTTAAATTTTATTAGTTTCGGACAAATTTCTTTTCATATTTATGAAGTACTTTAGATGTTGGAGAGAGAAAATATATTTATTTGTTGAAATTTTATTTTTTTACTTGGAGAGAGAAAATATATTTAATGAAATTTTATTTTCTATTTACGTTGGTTCACGTATCAACTTACTGGTTTATCTAGCTATTTTAAATATACTTTAGAACATTTTGTTAGGTATTTGAAAATATCATAACCAATGTAGGTAACATACAAAGTATACCTACCTTGACAGACCTATGTGATTATACCTTGAGAGACCTATGTGATGATAAATTAGAGTTTGACTTAATGTTTGATATAAATCAGAGTATAAACCAATATATAAATATCATGCTATATAAATCACATATTGACTTAATATTCGACATAAATCACATTATATATCATAAATTTCATTTACATTACATTATATTCTAAGTAGCCAGAAATCTCAACAAATAAAAATTCGTATATATCATAATAACATGAAGTATAAAAAAAAAAAAACTCTAATTTATATCAAAGAAACAAATATATATATCCCAGTATATATCAAATTTAAAACTTCTTTCTCTTTTCTATTCTAAAAAATATATAATTAATTTATTGTTGGGAACTAAATGATATTGTCGGCATATATAGAATCACTAAAATGGGTTACCTGATTTCTGATGCCCCTTCCTCCTATGCCAGAAAAGCCCCGCCCCAAATCTCTGACGAAGAAGAAGAAGGAATTACTAAGAACCGACGAATTGACAACGGCTCAAAAGGACAAGCAGCAGAGGTGGGTTAGAGTGTGAAGCGGCGAAGCCCTATTTTAGACACCATTTCTAAGTTCATAACTTTTCTTCAATGGAATTGGAGGGGAGAGTTTTTCTTTTTCTTTTTTTCCTTTCCTAAATTGATTCATTTTCTTAATTTTCTTAGAAAATGTAAGTCTCTCTATGTGATTATGAATTTATAAAGTTTAGGGGAAATTATAATTTTTGGATGATAAGTGAAGGATGTGAGTCAGTTACCAATAGATAATAATCACATGACAATTAAATAAAAATCACAAAGTATTTAATATCTAATAAAATTCATGACAATATACTAATTAAATAGAAATCACAAAATACTTAATATCTAATAAAAATCATGACAATCAAGTAACAATCACATACTAATTAAATAGAAATTACAAAGTACTTAGTAAAACCACGTGCAATCACGCACTTACTATCTAATCAAAATCACACGACAATCAGAGATAACAATCACCCGACAATCAAATAAAAATCATAAACTACTTAATATCTAATGAAAATCACATGACAATCAAAGATATCAATCAAATGACAATCGCATGTCAATCAAATATAAATCACAAAATACTTAACATCTAATGAAAATCACATCCCAATCAAAGATGACGATCAAATAACAATCAATCAATAACAAACAAATAACAATCAAACAGAAACAAAAAAGTACTTAATATCTAATGAAAATCATGACAAATCTAATAGAAGTTAGATATTAATTAGATACCGATCACGTGACAATCAAATATAAATCACAAAGTACTTAATATCTAACAAAAATAAGATAGAAATCATAAACTATTTAGTATCAAATAGCAATCAAATGAATATCAAATGACAATCACAAATAAGTTATACTACTCAATATCTAGTCAAAATATGAACTAAAGTAAACTAAATTAGATCTGGGTTTACCTTATATAACTCAAACCAACATGAATTTGTTATTAATCTACTTTTTTTTAATTTTATTTAATTCCAATATTTTTTGAATAATTTTTTCTTCAACAACTCTTAAAGTAGTTTTTTTTTTTTTTTTTTTTTTTTTTTTTTTTTTTTTATTTTAAAGAAAATTTTCACTATATAAATTGAAATTGAGTTGTTAATCTTAATTCAATATATGAAAATAATTAAATTAGACTTTTACATATTTACGTTTTGCTTCTTTTAGAACAAAATTCACCTGATTAATCTAAACCAATCCGATCTAAATATTATGGTTGGATTCGGTTCATTTTTTTAATAAGAAATATTTAAATTGAAGAAATTTACAATCAGAATAATTGAGTTGAGTCTAAAAAGTCATTCAATCGAACTCTATTAACCTCCTAATTCCCAAATAAAATTATTCAATCTCTGTAGTGCCTCTTCTGTCAAAGTCGCAACATGGGGGTCACATAATGGAAAGATAACCAGAAATCGGCTTCTTCAAGAAAATTGTAATTCGAAACCAAACAAAATCTTTAATGTAATTTTATGAAATTAAAGCAATCGTGAATTGAACGAAATCAATTTTTGTGCTTTTAGGGCTAGTTGTTGGAGAATGTTGAAGGTCTTAATGCACATAAGCAAAATACGAAAGATTAAGAAGGATTTTAATTACAAGAAAATATGTTAAATATGAGAAACATCTTATCTTAATAAATGATGTGATTTTAGTCATTTTAATATTTTTCAATATATAGACATATTTGCAAAATTTCAAAATTCGATAACACAGATGCTAAACCATAATCTTAATTTGATACCCACTAACAATTCTCCCAAATTAATGTGTTCGGTCTTAGCCTAGACAAAATAGGCCTAAGGGCAGATGCTTGGTTTTAGCCTCAGCCAACTATAGCCAAACGTAAAGCAGGTATATCCCTCGACTTGATAAGTTGTATGGTTATCCTAAAGCGACTCTGAAAAAACTCTATTGGAACAACCTAGGTTAATCACTATAAATACATCATTGTAGATTCATATAAGGTAATTTAAATCCTACCGCAAACTTCTAGCTTTTACACTCTTTCATTCTTTATCTTAAACTTCTTATTTTTTTCCATTATAGAGTTCTCATTTTAACTTAAGTATTGAAGTGTGTAGCAAGTATCACACTAACGTATTTTTTTTTTCTTTTAAAAGTCATTTTCAAATAAATTTAATATTTGATATCACTTAAAAGTTAGCTGCGTTTTCCTTATATGAATTTTGGGCATAAAAAGTTGGTGATTCATAATTACTACTTCCATTTATTGCGATCCATTTTTATGGTTGAATTTTGTATCTTAGGCCGGGAGGGTAATGTGCTAGAAAGTAGAAATTAAAGTTTTTTTTAAGTAGAATTAGAGGCGTAGGGATTTGGTAAATTAAATTGAGGTAAAATATTCATTTTGACGATATTTATTCAATTTTAATTCTTATATTTTCGATGAAATTTAAATGTAGTCATTATTGACTTTTATAATTTATTTTTTCAATTTTTTTTTGATTATTTATTATCATTTTCATAATGAATTTTGGAAATATAGTAAAATATTATATTTTCTTGCCTAAAAATTATTATTATTATTATTAACCAATTTCGATAAAATTAACTTTGGGGATTAGATTCAAAATTTACTAAAAGTAAGAGCGATACTAAGTTTGATTTTGTCGGTTTTAAGATCAATCGAGAACCAAGCTAAACCAATCATTTTATAAAAAAGAGATCTAAACGAATGCCCAATAAAAAAAAATAAAACTATTGGATTGGTTTTATTTTGATCAGTTTGGTTCTAGTTTTTTGACATTTTTCTTTTTCCTTTCAATTTTTATTTTTATTACCACTTTATTTTCACTTGGTCTTGCTTGCTAATTTAAAATTAAAATTGAGTCTATTTCTTTTTTCATAAATTAAATTTGACATTTTTTTCTTGGCAGTTTTCTAAATAAAAAACATATAAGCTCCATATTAATTGTTTTTTTTTCTTCTAAACAACAAATATACATACATCATATTAACTAAAATACTAAAAAATAGTTTAGTTGTAAGGGTATATATATACCATATTGGATCGGTTTGGTTTTGATTGGTTTTTCTAATAAAAAATCGATACGAATCAATACTTTTTGGTTTTCTCTAAAAACAAACCAAGATGTCTAATTTTATACTAAAAAATCAAACCAAACCTTTGGATCAGTTTGGATTGGTTTGATTTTTCAATTTTCCAATTTTTTGTTGCATTCCCAGTATAGAGACTAAAGCTGGACATTTGAAAGTATAAAGATTAAAATTTGACTAGCTTTAAAGCACGTGGAACAAAATGATATTAAACCTTAGTTATTACGCATGAAGCTAACCCAATGTGACTTACCCATATTTCAAAAATCTACATATCCTCTAATAATCACGAGATGCAAATTTGAGATACCTCTCTTTTATACATATAATAGTGAACAACGGTTAGTCACATTATACTAGCCTTCTTGGAATAATTTCTCGATATGCTGGGATTGAATATTTATAATTTTGGGCATTTTTCTTGTTGTGTTCTTATTGTAATATTATTTTCTTCAAAGTACGGTACAATTGTATGACTTTACAACATATGTCAAAATGTTACAAATTCACATATAATATAACCTATGGATATTTATGAAATATATGATATAAAAGAGGATATTCCATGTAAAAATTATTTATTACAATTTTTATAATTATGTAAGTTTTAAGGGTTCAATTTTAACACTGGTATAAGTTTGAGAACTCAATTTTTACTATTAAAAGTTTGAAAATATAATTACAACTACCACTCTATTTTATGATGGTTTTTGCAATTTGTCCTTTTAAATTATTATCTCGATAGTTTTAATCACTACCTTCGTACGAAAAAGTCGGTACTTCCCTATTTCATTGTTTCAAAATGTTATCTTAGACCCCAAAAAATTTAATTTCTATTGGTAATTAAGTACCACTTTTTAATTTTTTTAATTGTACCAAAAATATTCCAACTTCGGAAAAGCTTGCAATATGCCCATAAAGTTTGAAAACTTTATTCTAACCTTCAACTTTAAAAATGGTTGATCTAAAGACACTTTCGAAGACTTTTTTATTGGTTAAAATGATAGAAAAAGTTGGCATTAACACAACTAATGTGTAAACATTTATAAGGCATATGCAACATTATTTACATTATTATTCGAGTGGTTGATGTAACAACCAAATCTCGTTATAACGTTTTTATTTTTTGTTTTCCATTATTTATTTCTTATTTTTTGTTTTCTATTTTATAAAAATTTAAAATAGAGTGTATTTAATAACTAATTTTGTCTAATAAAATATTGTTTGATAATTATTTTTTGTTTCTTGTATTTATATATAACATGCATTAAAATATTTGAAAAAAGTAATTACAAAAAAAAAAAATTAAATGATCAAATACAAATAAATTATGATGCAAAATTAACATAACAGACGTCTATCAATCTATTAGTGTGACTACTTATAAATTAATTAATTAAATTAGTTAAGTCTATTATCACTCATTTACTATGAAGTATATTACCGATTTATCTTACCACAATAGATTAAAAATGATAAATTAATTATGAATTTAACTTTTATTTATATGTATACTATTTTGTTATTAAGTCTCTATCACTAACCTATACCATTCTGAGTAAAATATATAAAAATATATATTTTGTTATTAAGTCTATCACTAACATATACCATTCTGAGTAAAATATATAAAATATATATATATAAGTGCTTATTTGACTTTATTTTTACTAATTATTTACCTGCACATTTTTATTAGGAATATTATACTGTATCATTAGAATTTTTAAAGAAGTAAGCAAATCAATGACTTTTTTTTTCCTTTTCTTTTTTCAATTCAATAATAGTTTATTTGGAGTATATTCAATACTAGTATTTGTAGATGTGTAAACAATCATCTAACAATAAGGCTATATAACCCAAAAAGATGATATACAATAAAAATGAAATTTTAGTGATATAAATATATAATATAAAAATAATATAATAATATCTCCAAAATAGGCACATGAAAAAAATTAAATTTTGTTTCGTCATATTTGCAAAATCATGATTTTATTGATATAAAAATGTGCATGGACTGCCCACCCATGAATTTTCAGCATTAATTGAGACTGCATTTGATAACCATTTTATTTTTTTTAAAATTAACCTTGTAGACACTACTTCAACCTCTAAATTTCTTCATTTGTTAGCTAATTTTTACCAATGATTTAAAAAAACAAGCTAAAATCTGAAAACAAAAAAAGTAGCTTTTAAAAATTTGTTTTTAATTTTGAAATTTGACTAAGAATTCAATCATTATACATAGTAAATATGCAAACCACTATAAGAAATGGGGATGAAATAGACTTAATTTTCAAAAGAAAAAAAAAATCAAGAACAAAATGATTATCCAACTGAGCTTGAAAATTTGATTTTAATTTTAGTTGGGTTAGAGAATTAAAGGAGGAAATTGGGTGAGAAGTTGAGTATAAGCTAGAAAATACTATATATACATAATCCATTGGCAGATAAAATTCATCCAATAAGGGAAGAAAAAACTTGTTTTTACTATAACTTTTAGAGCTTTTCATTTACATATTTTTCTTCCTCCAAAAGAACAGTTTAAAAATGGCTTCTAAGATTTTTGAGAAATTTGAAGACAAAAGAAATGGAAGTAGAGCCACCATATTGGGGATTGGCACAGCTGTTCCTCCCAAATTTGAAGATAAAAGAAATGAAAAATACTATCTACATCCTAAGTTACACTCATTTTTGTTTTAAGTTCGGTTGTGTGATTCATAATATACTCATGCATTGATCTATTCATATTCAACGATTGATACATTATTATTCAATAATGTTACATAATTTTATTTCGTGGTCTTATCAGGTAATTGTTAAAAAAATATATTTACTGTATCCATCTTTTTACAATCCACCAAGTTGTCCGACCATAGTTTGTTATGTGTGGTTAGAGTGAGATGCACAAAGACGGATGCAACTTAGATGCATCCAAGTATTGCTCATTATTGAATACTTGAATGGGCCAACAAATCTCAAACATCACACCTCTCATTATCTAGTTTAGGAAATGTTTGGAATAAGGGGAGGTGGAGTTGGAGAATAAAGCTGTTAACTTACTCTTTATTTAAAGCAAAGAGCTGATGGACCCCAAAATTAAAAATATTCATTTCACGACTTATTAATTCTTTATCCTTATCAAAATAACTTTAAGTATGAGTATTTATTAACGATTAAGAGATATGGGATTTGAATCCCTCATCCTTAATGGTAAAAAAAAAAGTTATTTACTCTAATTCTCAGAGCTAAATAACTTCATTGGACTAAACAACATCACTCCTTGCCTTAAATTTTTATGATTCCTATTCTTAGATATATATTTAGAAGCCAATTTAGAAATTAGATTTCAATTTAAATAATAGTATAAAATGTGTTTTGATAATATATTTATGAACCGTAAAATATTTGTCAAGTAAATATGAAGTTGAATATAAACTCTTTTTAATATTAATTAATTTATCAACATGTTTTATGTTATAAAAAAATTGTGTAACTATCATTTTACAACATCATATAATTTATAACAATCCATATTATAATTTAACAAAAATAAATCTATCAGTTTCATCTTTTCTTAAATATAATTTGAGATTTTAAACTTCCAAATTCAAATTTTTGTTACATTTAGAACATAAATGAATGTTTTCGATCATATTTATCAAACAAATATTCATACAAAACTGATAGTAAATTTGAAAACATAAAACAAAATCCTGATTTTCAATCTTACACGCCGTTAAATCTTTTGATGAATATTTTGAGAGGTAATAAGAGGCAAGCTAGATGAGGGTGTAGAAGAAGGGTTGTTCGAAATAGTATCAGCCTCACAAGCACTTCTTCCCAACACAGAAGATGGAATCAAAGTAATCATCAAAGAAGTGGGTGTTGTGTACCAATTGTCAAAAAATCTACCAAAATACATTGGTGAAAACATAGAGAAATGCTTGAGAGTCGATGCATCCTCAACTGGAATTATTAGCCAATGATTATAATAACTCATTGTTCTATGCAATACATCCAGGAGGTCGTGCAATTATTGATGAAATAGAGCAAAAACTTGGGCTTGAAAAGACCAAATTAGATGTGAGTAGGAAAGTGCTTCGTGAATATGGTAATAAGACAGGCCCAACTGTGATATTTATTTCGGATGAGATGATAATTGACATGCAGTACCTCTTCTATTATTTAATGCTCGAATCAATGAATGAATACTAAGTTTTCTTCTATCTTTTTGAAAAGGATGAAATAAATGACATTCAACCATCACTAAAGTTAAAACAAATGCACCATACTGGCAAATAAGGACATAGAAATACTATAACAAAACTAAGATTTCATGACATTTAAAAATTGCCATAATTAAAATTCATAACAGTTATTTTCAGTCATTGTATCACCGGTAAAGGTATGCGCATCGACAACAATTTTTTAAAAATGTCATAATTTAT
This sequence comes from Benincasa hispida, assembly GCF_027475165.1. Taxonomy (NCBI): domain Eukaryota; kingdom Viridiplantae; phylum Streptophyta; class Magnoliopsida; order Cucurbitales; family Cucurbitaceae; genus Benincasa; species Benincasa hispida. The sequence goes on from NC_143481.1 coordinate 47,400,081, forward strand.
CTTCTCAAGACAATAAATTATTGTAAAAAAAAAATGAATAATTATTGACAACTATCTGTTATTGTCAAATATATTACGAAAGATTATCGTGTCATCAATGACTCAAAATTAAATATTTTTTGTAGCGTTATGGGCATTGACAAGAGTTGTAAGATGTCAAAAAAGAATATATAGTGACATTTTTTTATTATAAAAAATATATGAACCATGAAACTTTATTGTCAAGAATATTTAAACCATGACAACTATTTTATATCAACAAATGTTCTATCACAACACATTTTTATTGTTAAAATTTCATATTTATGATACTTTTATATTGTCAATAAAATACATGTCTTGATAGTTTGTTATTTCTTTGAACATTGTGATTATATATATGATTTTCATCATCTACTAATATGATATTTTAACAAATTGAGAAACTGAATATTCTCATTCATTTTAATATTCATTACAACGATAGCATATTACACCACATTTGTAACAAATAGAGACCAAAATGTCTCTTCCACTGAGGAAGAAGGAAATCGATAGCCCAAAAAAAGAGTCCACACCCGCCTCTCTAGCTAGACAAGGAATAAATAGTTACAAGAAAAAAGAAGGAAATATCACCCATCTTGCCTACTAGAAACTTGATTTCTTTACCAACATTACTAATCGTAAAGAAAGGTTTGAAGATACACTTTGTTCGACAGATTAATTGCTCTTGATAACAGTTTTGGCTCGACAAGCATAGAACAGAGAAATTTTCTGTGCATGGTGAACACCCAAACTCATAAGTAGGCCCTTCAACTATTTTAATTCAAATGTAATAGAAGCCATAGAAAGATATTCGACTTCCGCAGAAGAATGAGCTACCATATGTTATTTATTGGTTTTCCACGAAATTTGTGAATTGTCCAGAAACACAAATCAACAAGTGAGGAATTGTCTGGAAAGAGAACATGCTGCCCAATCCAAATTACACCAACCAGTTAGAGTCAACTCATTATTTGAACGTAATAGAATTTCTTGACTTGAAGATTTCTTTAAATAAAAGATAATTCATAATGCAACATCTCCATGATCTTGACTTAGTTCCTGCATAAATTGGGACAGAACATGAATCGAGTAAGCTAAGCCAAGATGCGAAACTGCCAAATAAATTAGTCGTCCAACTAAACCACAATAGGGCTCAGGATCCGAGAGACAAGATCTTTGGGCATGCATCAACTGAAGGTTCTTGTTGATGGGAAAAGAAACTGGTTTAGAGCCCAATAATTTAGTCTCAAATATGATATCAAGAGCATATTTTATTTGGCATAAAAATAGACTTGAAGTGCTTCTATCAACCTCAATATCACGAAAATATTTAAGCACACAGATCATTCATATGAAAACATTTGCTTAAACATGCTTTGAAATTTGTCAACGCAGTAAAGTCATTGCCATAAATTATTAAATCATCAACCTACACTAAAACGTTGAGTTATACGGTGCTTTTAATGTAAGTAAATAATGAATAATCAGAGTAGGACTGAAGAAAACCATACCCCTTCAAGGTTGATACAAGCTTTGCGAACCAACAACGAGGGGTTTGACGCAAATCATACGATAATTTACATAGACGAAAAATCATAGTAGAATCATCAAAAGTAAAATATGGAGGGAGTTTCTATACTTCTTCATCTAAGTCACTATGAAGAAAGGCATTATTAACATCCATTTGATACAATTTCAATTCTTTGAGGCGCTAGGGCAAGAAAAGTTCGAACTATCACCATTTTTGCAACTGGAGCCAATGTTTAATTATAATCAATCCCTTCAACCTGATGATTTTAAAAAAAAAACCAATCTAGCCTTGAATCACTCAATACTACCATATGAGTGGTATTTAATTTTGTATATGAAAAACATAGAGGCTACCTACTGCACGTCAAAAGTTGTTGAGAACAATGTTACAACATTCCATAGAACAGTAAAGAAAGATAAACAACTAATAGACATAACACCAGAGATTGGTAACCCAGTTTGGTGAACTATCACCTACGTCTGGGGGGAAGAGTGCCCAGGAAAGATAACTTCACTAATATATATGATACACAATTACAACTTAATACTTATTTGTAACTATAATTTGATTACAGTGGCTCCCTTAGAGCTTAATCACTCAACCATTCTTCTAGGCTCCCTCTATATGTGAGATTCCTTCTCTTAGTAGCTTAGGCTCCCCCTAAGTATTAATCTTAGTGAAGAACTACTTAGGTTCCCCCGAACTAATTAGGTTCCCCCTGAGTGTGAGATTTCCTCTCAGTTGGATTTTATCTTTCCCTTTCAAATGAAGACCACTTCACTTGAATAGCTTATGCTCCCCCTAACTCGAGAAACACTTCTTCAGAAGTTTACTAATGAAAATAATATGCTAGGAGTAAATCTCCAACCTTACACCATCACACTCTTCGTCTGTTCAAAGATTGACACAACACTTGTGAAAAAAACTCTCACAAAACAATGACACTCAATATTCTCATGAAAATGACCAACACTAAACATAATTCCTTTAAATATGCACAACAGACATACAAAAGAGCAACCCTACATTCCAAAACAATCGCACACAGGGAAGGCAAGAAAGCTGCAATACGCATATCGAAATTTTCCACATAAGGAAAATATATTTCGCAAGATCAACATTTCTAAAAACAAACCTCTGTTCATATAACCTATAGAATTAATATTATTATTCTCAGCATTGTGAAAACCAACTTCACATTGTATATGAGAGAGTGGGTTGAGGGAGTTATTTTCCCATAATTAAATTTCAAAAATTCAAAAAAAATAAAATTTTGAATTATATATATATTAGCAATGTTTTGCTCTGAAGCAATCTTCTTGAAGATCACGTCTTCTGGATTCACAATCTCCCGAATCAGGTGAGATTTGCGCTCTACGTACTTTCCATGCTTGTGGTTCCTAGGCATTCTAAAATTAGCCACAACACCGCTATTATCACAATAAAGGATAGTGGTATTGTAGCTTTGACATGTCTGAAACAACTTCCAGATCAGTCAAGATTCTTGAGTCATGTAACCTTCTTGGTAGCTTCATAAGGCACTACATATTCTGCCTCCATGGTGGAGTCAGCGACGCACCCTTACTTGATGCTCCTCCAAACTACAGCTCCTCTGAAGAGATTAAATCCCAAGCAAAAGCGTGCTATCGCCTTGCAGTTTTGTTTTCAATTTTACATAAAAAAAATATGATAAAAAAAAATAACATAATGGATAAACAATCTGAAGGATTAATCTAACATGCAACGGAATAAAACAGAATCAATAAACACTCTAACTACTCTTAATTTGAGTTTTAAACATGTTATTCAAAAGAAGTTCAAAGATGGTTTGAAGCAAAACTTACCTTTGAGGATTTAATTCACGAATTCAGCAGAATGACTTCAAAATTGAGCTTGAAACTTCAACAAGACCACCCCCAAGATCTTCTCTACAAAGCTCAAGAAAGAATGTGTGGTGGAGACAATTAAATCAAGTTGAATTTGGGATGAACTTAAGTGGGTTTTGTAGGTTTTCACAGCAGTTGCTTTCTGGTTCTAAAAACACAGCATCTATCTCGAATTCTCAGCATAGAGCTTCAATTTATAAGTTGAAAATTGCATGTAGATAGTGTGTTTGCATGTAGATAGTGTTTGCATGGAAGCCAGCTCCAGTTGCACTAATTTAATGAATATCAAGTGGGATTTGGTGATTAACCATTTAATCACATTGGAAAAATCAACTAAATCCTATTTTATCATTTTTTTTAAATCAAAATGGTTAAAATTGATTTTACATTTAAATAAACTTATTTTATTTAAATATTTGGTTTTACAAAATTAATTCAAAATAATTAATTTTAAATAAAACTAATTTTAATTTTCATTAAACTTTTTAATGAAAATATTAATTTAATATCTTAATATTAAATTAATAAAACCAATTCCACTAATATGATTGAATTTCATATAATTAATATTTAAATCAAAATTTAATATTAATTGATTCTCCAATTTTGTTTAATTTCATCTAAATTAAACGTTTTATTATTGTATCAAATACAATAAATTGAAAACCCTAATAATTTAATTTGAAGATTTCAAATTCATAACACTACTTCTAAAATTCATCCAATTTAATACTCAATTTGTTATTCTAATTTATGAGCCAATAGAGGGACCTAATGGACCTATAGATCAGGAGCTCCAACAATTTGTAATTAATCAGTTAAACTCTTTAAACCAAATTAATTACTATTTGTTAACTATCAAGACACATCACTATAGCTCGATAGTTGCACTCTCCTCACTATAGATATATTTCTGTCCATGTAAATTATAATCAGTAGGTAGATCCTTCACAGGTCGTTCGTAATTACAGCTGGGTCAAAATCACCATTTTACCCCTGTAAATACATCTTGTTTCTTAAGTTCCCACTGACCCTCTAATGAACAATTTGATTCATAATACCACTTATAAATCATCTCCCTCTCTATCATAAGAAGGTGGGACCCCGATTGTTCAAGACCTGAAATCAGCACTTAAGAGAACAACCTATCTACTAACCCTAAAATTGGTAGGAGTAAATTCTATCTTGCAGGGCTATGTCCCCAGCTATCCATTCGGTCTTATCTCCAAAATGGAAGGCTTATTGAGTAGTGTTTTTGGACTACTCTCACCCATGCAGATCAAAGGATAATCCCGAATAAACAGGAGTTCATAGCTAGCTTAGGATTAAGATCGAGTTATCCTAGGTTACTTTAGTATGAAATAGTCAGTTTTAACAGTAAACGGTATACATGAATGATTTATGGATCACATCATTTGTATCAGTATATGAAATGGGCTACATCCAATAGTGTTATCAAGATGAGATACCTAATTTCATCAATATACTTATAGACCATTTAGGTTATATATTATTAACTTGTTCCTGTTTATGTCACCATATAAAGTTAAAGTATTCATACTATAGTCATGGATATATTTATTGGATTTTCATAATAGAATACAAAATCAACAACTTTATTGAACACGATACTCAATAATATTTTATTGATAAATAGAATGTTTAACACAAAATTTATGAACTGCAAGTTCTAGGACATTCCCAACACAATCAAGATTAACATGCATTTAAGAGAAGAAAAGAGGGAAGAGTTAAACCTTACCTTTGTAGATTTTAAAATTCTTCACGATTCCCTAAGCGTCTTCTCCGGAACGTCTCTTCAATGATCAAGGAACACCATCGTAAGGGAAACCTTGTTATTCTCTAGAATCCCAAGAATTGGATGTGTGGTCTCCAAGACTTGGAAGAGGAAGATGAAGTAGTAGAGAAAAGAAGAGAGATTTTGAGAGAAGTAGTAGGAGACTAGGATTCAGAATTCCCAATTCAACTGTGTCACAAACATGGGCCATGAAGACCTATTTATAGAGAAGACGGGTGACCCCCTTCTCCTAGTCTTTCCTCTTCCTACTCTATAACTAAATTAATTTTATGTAATTAATTAGTCCAATAATCAAATAACCATATATATTTAATCCGATTTAATCAATTAAATGACTATGTTAAATCATATTTAATATAGAATTAATCAACATATAATTATCATATATTTATGTGTATACATCTCTTTAATACTTGAATCTTATTCAAATTTCTCTCTTAATTATAGATCATATCTATAGTTAGCCATATTATATTAGTCTCATTAATATGCAATTGATTTGAACAATTCAAACCATTCCTCTATATATCCTTTAGTGAGCTAACAAGGGGAACCTACATATTAGAAGCTCCAATGATATAAGATTAATTAATTAAACTCTTTAATTAAATTAATCAATTTTCACTAACTACTAGTCACTCCACTAAAGACCGATAACTGCACTTTTCGCACTATAGATTTATTTATGTGTTCAAGGATATAACCAATCAATAGTGAGTCGACCCTTCACAAATTGCTCATAATTATAGTTGGGTCAAGATACCGTTTTACCCCTGTTATTACATCTAACTCCTTAAATACCACTGATCCCTCTAATGAACAAACAATTTATAGTCCAACTATAAACTAACACCATTCGGCCAGTGAGAGATTGAGGTCTCAATGTTCAAGACCTGAAATCAACTATTAAGGGAGCAATTTATCTACTTTCCCTAAGTTCGAGAAAGAAGTGAATTCCATCTTGTGTAGTTGTGTTTCCAGCTCCCTATTCGGACAAGTTCACAAAATGGTAGGCTTGTTGAGTTGGCTAATAAAGCCACTCTCACCCCTTCATAGACAGAAGTTCAAAACTCATTCAGGATTAAGGTCAAGTCACCTATGGTCATCCTAATGAAATGAAAGTCTCTTCTAGCAACAGTGTTATATATAGAGACTATTCATTTTGCGGTCCGGTCTTATACAAACTCTTTGTATAGAATACCCCTGCTCGCATTTATCTACATGAACGATTAGGATCAGATCATTTGTAGCACTTTACAACAATTGTAGCATCTACAAAGCAGGTTATATTCGTAATGTCACTAGGATAAGGTACACAACCTTATCCATCTATTACATACCATTTAGGTTATCACTTAAATGTGATCCACCAGTATGTCTCTACATACATGTTTAAGTTTCATAAAATAACGTTGGATCTTAGTTTATTAGATTGCTTTAATACAGTCTAAAAATTAATAAAATACCTTTTATTTTATTAGATATATAATTTAGCTTTATAAACTACAAGATACACTCGATTTAGGACATTAACTCCAACATTCTCCATTAAGAGTAAACACTGATCCTGAAGTAGATTTCCTAGATTCCTTGTCAGTCTAAAAATTAGAGTTAGTGTATACAGTAAGGACAAAATCCTTAAACCCATACACTAGCATGTAGTCCATCGTTCTCCTAAGATACTTGAGGATGGTTTTAATGACTGTCCAATGATCTAATCCTAGATTAGACTAATATCTACTGACTATCCCCACTGTATAGAAAATGTCAGGTCTAGTACATAACATTGCATATATCAGGCTACCAGAAGTTGATACATAGTAGATCCGTCTCATCTCCTTAACTTCTTAAGGTGTCTTAGGACATTGTTCCTTAGACAAGACAACTCCATGCCTGAAAGGTAACAAACCCCTTTTGGAGTTTTACATCGAATATTTGACAAGCACCTTGTCAATGTACAATGCCTGAGACAAAGCTAGCGATTTGTTCTTACGATCCCTAAAGTTATGAATGCCCATAACAAATTACATCTCTCCCAAATATTTCATTTGAAATTTAGCCACCAGCCACTATTTTATATCAGTCAATAGACCAACATCATTCCCAATTAGTAGGATATCGACAACATATAATACTTGAAAGCTACTAAACTGCTAATAATTTTCCTAATCAAAGCCATAATATTTGATCACAGTATCAAACCATATATTACAAGATTGAGAAGCTTGTTTCAGTCCATAAATGAACTCATTAAACTTGAAAACCTTTTGCTTTTGACATTGGATTATAAATCCCTCTGGCTGTTGCATATGGATGGTCTTTATAAGATTGTCATTCAGAAAGGTAGTATTGACATCCATTTTCGAAATCTCATAGTCATAATATGCGGCAATGGACAGGAGTAATTAGATAGACTTTAACATGGCAACATGTGAGAAAGTCTCCTCATAGTCAACTCTCTCAACCTGGGTATAACTCTTTGCCACCAGCCTAGCCTTAAAGGTTTGCAGCTTACCATATGTACCCATTTTTCTCTTATAGATCCATTTGTAACCTATAGGTTTTATCCCATCAGGTTGATCTACAGGATCCAAGACTAAATTAAAGTACATAGACTCCATTTCGAGATCCATAGCTTTGATCCATTCATCTATTTCACATGAACGTAACTCATCATAGATTGAACTATGTTCAACAAGGTTTAATTTCTCCTTTCTGATACACCATTCTGTTGAAGTGTATCAGGTACTGAGAGCTAGATACAATTGCATATTCTATCAAATAGTCTTGGAATTTAAAATTCATATACTCTCCACCCTAATCAGTTCGAAGTATCTTTATTGGTTTACCTAATGCATTTTTAACTTCAGTTTTGTACTCCTTGAACTTTTCAAGGGCTTCAAACTTATGTTATATTAGGTAAACATACCCATACCTAGAGTAATCATCTGTAATGGTGATGATTTTTAAACCCTCCAATTACTTTAACATTCATAGGACCACAAAGGTCCGAATGTACAAGTTGTAAAGGTTCTTTGGCTCTGTGACATTTTACAGTAAAAGGTCTCTCACATTTTTCTTTCAAGGCATGACGTACATACTGGTAAAGAATTTTCTTCTAACTCACTTAGAAATCCATTCTTAACCAACCTGATATGCCAAAGTTAGGCATTTTCTTTAGGAGAAACTTTTTATCTTTTATTTTGAGTTACAACAGTTCTAAACATTTTAGTATTAAGGAGGGCCTTAGATGCTAACCGCCTTAACATATAAAGGTTATCTTTGAGGTTCGTGGAACACATTTGAACATCATGCTTATAAATAAACACTTTATTTACAATAAAATTCAAATTATAATTTTGTTCTAATAAACATTTTGCAGAAATCAACTTCCTTTTGAAATCAAGAACTACATATATAATGTACAGTAATAAATGAGATTTTTGTAAAATTAAATAAAGTCCTCCCACTGCCACAGCCTAGACGACGTGTCCAGTTCCAACCCATATCATTATCTCCTCAATCTCCAACTGCCGCTAGGAACTAATTTCCTGAAAGGAAGAACAAACATGATTAGTGACGCCTGAATCTATTATCCAGGCAGAATTATCATTTTCCACTAAACAAGTTACCAATACGAGTAAATCATATTTACCTTGTTTGGCCTTCTTCTTTTATATCAAATACTTGGGACAATTCCTTTTCTAGTGTCCCTCCTGATTGCAATGGGAATAAATTCCATTGTAACTTGGCCTTCTTGCCCTTTTAGGCAGCAGTGGGGTTAACTTTCCCTTGACCTCCATTTTTTTTCTTCCACCTTTTGGTGCCGGAATAAGAAAGTGCAAACTTTATCCTAGAGGTCGAACCTCTGTTGAACTTCTTGGAGGATGAGACAACATTTGTTTCACCCTTCTGCTCCTTGACTTTCATCAAGGACTGGTATGTTTGCAGCTCATTGAGCAGGGTGGTCAGGTTGTAGTCAAACTTGTTCATGACAGCATTGCTACGGAACTGGAGGAAACTCTTAGGTAGAGTTTCCAAAATTAAGCTAACCTGATTGGCTTAGCCGATGACAGGCATGTTCATCTCCATCACGAAGTGGACCCATCATGTTTAGAACATGTTCATGAACAAAGGTCTCTTCTTTCATTCGAGCATTAAAGATGTATTTTAAACCATCATGGCGGAGCTATGAACGATTGTCCAAACATTCCCTTTAGGGACTCCATGATCTCATGGGCTGTGAGCATGGGCTCATGATTCTTGGTCAAAACTTCAGATGAGCTGGCCAAGATATATGCTTGGGCCTTTTCATTATCCTTGACCCATCACTCATATGCTTCTCGAACATTTCGGGCTGCATTGGCAGGTAGGACTTGAAAACACTCCTCAACTAGGACGAATCGCAAGTCATCGATTATTGGCACAGTATTAATAGTATTTCTTTAACTTGTATAGTTATCGCCATTATGTTTACCAACGGAAAGCAGGTTAAGAGTAGCACTCGTCATAATGAAATTTTTGAAACCATACATTTATTTATATTAGTTATAAACACATTACCCAATTGAACAACCAATCAATTTAGTAAAAATTTAATGTACTCTATGTGACATCTATTTTGTAATAATGCTTCAGTGAGTCAGGACAAAAGTGGTGAACAGTTACCCTTCACTAAATTTAGATAATCTCAACTAACAATTACACCAGAATAATTCTTATTCCTACAATTATTAGTCCTCGTTGTTTGGTCCAAAAATTGTTAATCTACTTAACATTTTCTAGTAAGTGTAACCCCTCATTTTAGATTCTAGCGTTCCACCCCAATGAGCCAACTGTAGGAAAAAAAATAGATTAGAGAAAAAACTAAAACAATCCTATCCATTTCTTGAGTTTGAGTAAAAATTCATGCAAACACCATTCGTAGAGGGACACAAGCAAAGGGGTCTCGAGGTCGAGCATGAAAGTTTACTGTAAACTAATGAAGAAGACCGTGTAATGTGTTGACACGTCCCTCTCCCACTTACTATAAACACGCTATCCATTCACCTTGTTATTGACTTATGCAAACATCATCTGTAGGGGGATATAAGCAAAGGTATCTCGAGGCCGAGCATAGATCTCACGGTGTGAACTATATAGGAGAAACGTGAAAGAAAATTGAAGTATATATAAAACATTTTTCTCCCACTAAATGTTTTACCTAGGGATGATTAACTTAGAAAAAATCGGCTAATAATTTTTTATTAAGTAATTGTTAACTCTGTCCATTGTAACAAGTACATTAGATAGTTTAACAACGTTGATTTATGTTCATAAACACTTTAATATATTTTGATGTTACCCAAACCTTGCCTTCTCCATATGTTTTTCTTCACATTAAAATTGTTGTTTCTCTTAAGTACTCTCAAAATTTATCTCACGGTTGTCTCTGTTAGTTTAGAAATTTAAATTATATAAATTAGTTAATCACATGAACTTGGCATTATTCTGATAATATTTGCTTGCTGCATACACACATTCACCTGTCACTCTATTATTACAAATCCCCGTGTTCGACCTTGGGTTATCTTGAGAAACTCATAATCTTGTTACACTTGGCTTGATGAGGAGAAAACTTGTGATTAGCGCATGATTATTGCAACTAAATGTATTATATTGATATCGCATCTTCAATCCAGTATAACTCATAATAGATGCAACATTAACAAAGCAACACTGTTGTAGGAGCATATTCCAGACATGAAATGTAGAAAATGTCTTCTCTAATATATCAACATCAGTAATCTTCTTTCCGCATAATAACAATTTTAAAGTGATTTTAAATAATACGTAGTTGTAATCACTTATTGATTTAAATGCCTATAGCCTCAAGTGCATCCACTTATAACAAGCTTTAGAAAGAATAACTGTTTTTTTATGATCATACCTCTCTTTCAAATTTTTTCACAAGATACAGGGATATTTTATTGTAAGATACTCCATTTTCAATCCCTCGTGGAGATATCGACGAAAGAAAATCATAGCTTTTTCTTCATCCTGACTAGATGTTGTATTTCCTTCTTTAATAGTGTCTCCAAGATTCATAACATCTAAGTGAATTTTAGCATCAAACACCCATGAAAAATAATTATTGTCGTTAATATCAAGTGCGGCAAATTCTAATTTTGTGAGATTTGTCATGACAACTCTATCATAAAATATTGTATTTATGTTAGAAATTTAATAGATATTAAATATGCAAAATAACATTAAATTTATTAATTATAACGAAGAGGGAAAAACCGACATACCTTTAAAACCTACCTTTAGTGGAAAAAACGACAGGAGCTTGTGGTGATAACGTGTTGTGAATTTGAGGAGCACAACGAGAGCATGGATGCCAATAAAATATAATATAATATAAATATATAGAATAAATAAATAATAAAATAAATAGCTATTAAAATAAATTAAACACAATATATATAAATATATAAAATAAAATAAATAACAAAGTATGGATTTCTCCACTTTCTCCAAACTTGTACATGAACTCATTTTTTTTTTAATTCTTATGTAAAAGAATAATTTATCCATATTTTATAATCTATCAAAAGGTTAGGAGCTTTTTGAAAACCTTTTTTTTAAGGATTATACTACCACTTCAATTTCTACCTTTACAAAAATGTGATTAGCGTTATATATTAATAATTATTTTAACGGTTTTTAAAAATAAAAAAATGAATTAAATTATTTATAAATATAACAAAATGTTATTATTTATCAGAGATAGACAATAACATTTTACTTAAATATTTCCAACACTTTTATGGTTTAAAATAATTATCCTAATTATTTTTATTATTTTATAAGATCAACATTTATCCCTCAATTAATTAGGTTAAAAAGGTCGGTTATAAAAATCTAAACTCCCCATTTAGTTATAATTGATCATCTAACAACAAATAAAATCAATAATTTCAAAAGGTAAATTCATTAATTTCTTTTTAATGTCTTAAAGCTCTCATTAACATTAAAGTTTAAAGCTATAAATCTCTCTTCTTCCCTTCCATCTCCCATCACCTTCACCTCATGTTCTTTGTGACTCATGTTCACACTTCCAATTATTGTTTCTATCTCAATTTTTTAGTAAGATAAGATCTAATAAAAATGTGAGCAATGAAGTAAATTCATATGAGAATTTACGGTAAAAGAAGAGGTACCTTTGTTTCTTCGATGAATGTATAGAGATGCAAGAGGTCTCCGGCAACACCACACAAAGCTCCCAATATTCTCACAGTTCTTATCATAATATTTGTGTTGGATTAATTAAAAATTGTGTTGTTTCTAATCTTTCAATTTTCAATTATTGGTTGTTCACCATAATCATTATTCCAATAAATTTTCTACTCTCATTTCACCCATCTCCCTCTCTAAAATCTCTCTATTTCTCCCTTTCTCTTAATGTGTTCGATAGTTTTTTTTTTTTTTTTTTTTTTTAATTGAATTGGTCAATAAGAATATGTTGAGGGGGTGTTCGTGGGTTGGGTTGGGTTGGATTGAAATACTTTTTAGACCAAATTCAATTGTTTTTCTTCAACCCAAACAACTCTTATAAATAATAAATCCAATCCAACCCAACCATGAAATATTTGGATTGGATTGGTTCGGGTTACTTGGGTCATTATTTTAACTTTTGTTTTAAAAATAAGTAACATGTTAATATGTAAAAGAATTTTTTAAATTATTTTCACATATTGAAATAAGATTAGCTAATCAATTTTGATTATATTATGAAAAACTTATTTTCATAGTGTTAAAAATTATTTTAAATTGGTAAATAATAAATAATCTATAAAAATCATGAAATTAAAGTAAAATTGAAATAAATATAACATACTTTTTAATAGTAATAATAAGTTCGGGTTAGTTCGGGTTAGTTTGGGTTATTTTTGGTGAACCCATAAACTAATCCAACTCATAAAATTTTCACTGATTTGAAGTGGGTAACGAGAAAAATAACATATTTTAAGTTTCCATTTGGACAACTAGCACACTTACTTTTCATTTGTAAAAATAGAAAATCGGAATAAAAAATAATAAATAAAAATTTTAAAAATCCAAACTACCCCTAACACATAGATGCAATCCTTAATAAGACAAAAGTTTAGATACACTCTAATTACATCCACCAAAAAAGTATCCAACATGCTTTTAAAACCTACTGCTGATTTATCTTCCCAAAAAGCTAACCCTACACTCTTTAACCCGTCATTTCCTCTTCCTACGAACTTTTCCTCTTCCCCATCCTAATTTTTTCTCCTATCACCAAAACTTTTCCTCTTCCCCATCCTTCCATCTTCAAGCTTATGCTCTATAAGAAGTCCATAGGTGCTCCCACCATTCTTCATGCAATCATTATCATGGAGTTGCCCCTGCTCCGACTGTCGATAGTTCGGCCGTATACGATGTTCAAACTGAATAAATTAATGGATTAGGGTTTCAATGACAACTCTCATTGGAAGATTGCTAAAATAGAGGTTTGACATACATACTCCTTAAATGTACACACGAGATTTTTTATATTCAAAATACCTAATATTTGTTTTTATTTTTTAAAAAAACATTTGATGCAGTCTGTTTTTTAAGGGATCACAAACCAATTTTGAATTCATTTTAAAAACAATATCTTGTTTATGTTATTAAAAGGGATGGGAAAAGAGAAGGCAAAACAGAATACAAGAAGTAGTGATGATTACGTACTACATGGATAATTGGAAGAAAGCCCAAGAAAATCGAATAAGTACACTCTTTAAGCAATGACGAGGAGGTACATTTGTCTTTTCAATAAGAAGGTTGTTGTAATGACCCGACCTTTCGAGTACACTGACAAAGGCCATTACGACTAAATACACATTTAAAACCCAAATATTTTGTTAAAAAAATTCATTAAAACAATAAGAATAGTTTTTCCAAAATAAACTAAAAATAAATAAATAAAACTTTTATTTGGGGTCCCCTAAAAATAATATTCATAAAGAAAACATTTAAAACATTAAAATTTGATGTCTCACATTAAATTCTAGTTTAAAACATTCAAATGACTAAAAAAAATATAGATTGAGCGGGAGTGATTTCTCTTGTCTCGATATGGCTCTGTCACGCTATTTGTTAGTCGCCAATCTATTCAAGTCATTGCCTGAAAAACATAAAGAGGAGAGGGTGAATATGAAATACTAAGTAAGTGACTCGCTACTGGGTCCTCTAGGTTACCTGTTAGCTAGTTTATCTAGGCATCAATGTACATCGTCATATCAGTCGTTGTGATCCCGAAGGAGTCACATATCAATCGTAAACGTGATCCTGAAGGAACACACATTAGTCATAGTGTATAACCTGAAGGTCCACAAATCAGTCATAGACATGGACCCGAATGAACATGAATCAATCATAGACATGAACCCGAAGTAACATGAATCAATCATAGACATAAACCCGAAGGAACATGAATTAGTCATAGTGTGTAACCGAAGGTCTACAAATTAGTCATAGACGTGAACTTGAAGGAGCATGAGTCAGTCATATGCATACGCCTGCCCAGATAAGAAAAGCTAACAAGAACCCTATAACTTAGCATGTATCAGTTTTCATATAACTCTTGTGTTATATTCTACAGTCGTTTATCTTAGGGGTAAAATTTTTAGTATATTCTCAGTCAATAGTACATTCATCATAGTCCAAAACAGTCCAATCCAATTAGTCAATGCCATTAAATCATACCGTTCAATCAGTCATAATTTATAGTTCAAACAGTCTAGAATAATCAATCAAATCAGTCTTATCAATCTCAAAAAATAGTCCAAGTAGTCTTAAGTAAACAGTCTAAGTGGTAGGACGACTGGTTCGAAGACGAACTAGTCAAAAGTCACTTAGCTCAATATAAATGAAGCAATCCAACTCTCTTAGCTTGAGAAACTTCTTGGCTTAAATCCCAAATTAATCTTCAATATGAAAATTTCCTCAAAATCGACATTAAAATTATTGGACAACTTGCTTTTGATTAATCTCCAAAATCAATCTTTGATAATGTCAGACAACATACTATGTCCGTTAAAACTCCAATTTGGTGCCTGAATACATGAGGAATATCAGTTTAGTCTAAGATAGAACTCTAATTGGCCTCCCTTTGGAGTGAAGTGAATGGTTTGGAATGAGGTGGATGGTTGTATTTATAGAGGAAAAATAATCCTAAATCTAAACTATTTGGGATTTCATAACTTGAAGTACTAGATAGATTAAATTTTCTTTTTGAATAGGACATTTTCTCTAATTAGAAGATCCATTTTTTAATTAATTAGAAAAATCGATATTCTAATTAATTTGGGAATCCATATTCTTTTTTAATTAGAAATTTAACAATATAATTATTAGAAGTTTCATAACTTAATAAGTTTAAATTAAATCCAAACTTCTTTTATAACTCAATTTAAATTAATTATCTTCTCTAATTTGGATCCAAACTCCAAAATTAAAGAGGATAACATTTAAAACCAATTTTTTTTCCTTCTTAAATATTAAATTCCTTTTAATTTTCAAAATTCTAATTCTTTCTTTTTCTTTGTTTAATATTTATCCAAAATAATCCAAAAATTCTAAATCTCTCATCAAATTAATCTCAAATTAATTAACTTCTCCAATTAACTTAATTTTGGCTCCAAACCAAAATTAAAGGAACATACAATCCAATATTTGAGATAAAATTACATCATTCCAAATGTTAGTCAATTTAAAAAATCACACTTTTTACCAAGTAAATTAATCCAATTTTCCCTTAAATTGAATTAAAATTCCAATTCTTTACAAATATCTTTTTAAATTAATTATCTTGCCTCCCAAATTAAATTTTCAGCCCTAATTTATCAAAATAACGGCCAAATATTTCGAGATAATTTAATGAAAATTACCTGAAAAATTCGGGATGTTACAGTTGTTTTTTTGTATATTATATGTGATAGATTATAGAAGCAATTTTATATAACCAAAATGTAATTATTTAGTTGTAAGTTGTATAAACAAATTCAAAGGTAACTGCAGTTTCATATTCCTGCATATAACAATTATTAAATAGATGCCTTGAAATCATGTCTACATTGTTTTGCATAATTTAAAATCGCCAACAAAGGGTAAAAGAAAGACGAGATTAAGTGATAACGACAAACATGAAGACGATATTGAAGAGAAAAAGGTATAAACAATAGAATTACGCCATAATTATGTTCAAATTGAATCATTCTAATATGAAAGTAACACAGAACGAGACAATGGAGGAAGCAGAACATCAAGAACACACAAAAGAATATGTTGAAAATGATAGCAATGAGGAGATTAAAAGACCATCAAATAGCCACGAAGAAATAATATCATAGCAAGAACACTCCCCCATTAAAGAAAACAAATAAAAAAAAGGTAATATTTCTCAAGTGAGTTTATAAAATAGTTTGGTGCATAGAAAATTCTAATAGAATGTTAATCCTTGAAGGTAATCGTTGAGAAGGAGAATGAAAAAGGAAATCAAACAAAACGGAAAGCTCAAAAAGCTATTACAATTGAAGAAAATAGTGAGGTTTGTACTACATACAATAATTTTTATTATAACTAATAATTTTATTAATTATATGTTGGAGACCGAATATAAACTGCAAATATGATGTAATGTGACTGGTTGGATGCATATAAATTTAAGTTATGGTTTGATATGACTAGTTATTATAAAATATATGTGAGGATAATATAGTATTGTTTGTTGTATGTTTTATGATGAGAACAATATAAGTATACCTAAATTAATTTGTTAGATTAGCACATTTCTGTAATTAAACCAATGTACTATTGAATGATATATTTATCAAACTTGTAATAGAATATAATAACATTATAATTTTATAACACAAGTGTTTATTATGGGGTTTTCTAGGATATATTGTATTTAATGCCAAAATAAAAGTAGGATGAACCCCTACGAATAAACCTACTAGGAAAATCAAAGGTAATTGAAGTACTCAAGGAGAGACTTATAAAACCCCTTCTAGAAAAGTTCTAAGACAACTCCATTTGGTCACTTCCTTGACTTCTCCATAACAAATCGGTCTTCCCAACTATTGATGCACTTGATTTAGAGACAATGCAAGCTTAGATCTTCCTCACAATTAAACTTCTTAATAGGAGGTAGGGTGTTAAAATTTGGCCTTGGAGAATTTTCTCTAATTACAGGCCTAAATTGTGAACCTTTGCCTAACATAGACAGGGAGAAGATTAAAGGAGATGGCCATATTATATACTTATATTTTGAGGGAGAAAAGACAGTTATGAGAAGGTTTGTCAATCAAAGCTTTAAGGTTAGCAAGGGTGATTCCGAGAGTGACTAACTAAAAATGGCCTAGCTATATTTCCTCAAGAGTTTCCTTCTACCAAAATAGGATATTGTACATGTAGACATCAACCATATCTTGATGGTGGATGATGAGGAGTTTTTTAGAAATTATCCTTGGAGTAGGTTGGCTTTTGACCTTGTGGTTGATGTGATGCATAATGCCATATCTACTAAGTGTGCTATAGGATTGACATTAGGAGGGTTTGTATTCCCAATCCTAGTATGGGCATACAAAGTCATACCTAAGCTTAGTATTGGAGAAAACAACTTTGCAAGGAGAGTTAATATGAATCTGCCAAGAATAATAAATTGGGTTGCTGATAGCCAACCAAAATGGAAGGACTTGAAGAAGGTTTTCGATTCACCCGAGGTAACATTGAATTACATACATATTGCATAACAATCTAAGTAATAAAATGTTTACTAACAGTTTTTGTCTCTTCATTATGTTTTGTAGCTTGAAAATTTTCCACTCTTAGCTACTCCAAAAGAAATGAAAATTCCATGGTTTGAGTCATTTCTGGAAGAAAAGAAAAAAGTAATTCAAGAAGTTGAATTGGAACTTCAAAAGCAAAAATAAAAAATGCATGTAGTGGACCTCACAATTAATAGAAGCCTACGCAAATCAATAGACACCGAACATATTACAGAGCTACTAGAGAGGATGGAGAAACATCAAGAGATGATAAATCAAACAATCAATGGAAATCAACAATTTGTGATGAAGAATCAAGACTTCTTGAGGCAAGAAATGGTTAAATTGATGGAAAAAAATAAACCTAATATTGGAACAAATGAAAAGAATAGAGGAGCAGGAAATACTTAAAATAGCGGTGAAGTCTTTATGATACGTTCTATGATTAAAACGTAGTTATTTAATCCATAAAAAAAGTTGAATAACGCTTACATACAAACAGGCGGCATCTGAGTTCACAAAGAAATTGGATAGTATGAAGATAATCAAGAAGATAATCAAGACAATCCAAATCTTGACATAGCTTATGATATTGAAAAATTAAGAGAGATGATGAACATTAAGGAGGTGGAGGAACAGGGAATAAAAAATGAAAAAGCATATTGCCTAATATGATAACCCAACAACCGCAAGAATGTAAAGTGATAAAACCAGAAGAGTCAAAACTAGAAGAGAGAGGAAACACATGCTACAAGATTATAAAATATCAATGAACTGAATTTTATAGTTTAAGTCCTAACAATATATGATATCTTATGTGTTTATGACATATAATAGCATGTTGAAGATCCATACAATATGATCAACAATGTCATACAGTTAATAGAAGAGGATGAGGTATATGAAAGGTTGTCAAAACACCAGAAGGGAAACTCTGTTAAGGGTATAAAAAGATTTTTTAAAAACTGTATAGTTAAACATGTTACTAAATGTAAAATTAATAAATTTTTTTGAAAATACCTACTGATAGGATGCAATTGTTAGACCAACAACTTATGCAACTGGTAGATTTCGTTCATCAATTGGGGTGCAAGCTTCGATAGCCCACAATAATAAATAGGTAAAGTATAATGGACCACTATATTAAACTTGTAGACTTTGTACTCTACTAACATATAATTTCCATTTTTTGAAAATCAAAGATCAAAAGAAGGTTGGGATATGATTGACCCAAACTTGAAGTCAACACAAATCATCTTACAACATGTAAGTTTTTAAAATTAAAGTGATTGTATATAAATGATACTCTAGAAATAAATAACAATATTATACTGACTAAATTAATTATTAAAGTTGATAGTTGGGGACGACGGTAGAAGAATTAGAGAAGGAAAAAGAGGAAATGGATCGACATAGAGCTGTAAAATCAGCTCCATTGAAGGATGCTATAAATACACCAATTACTGGTATATGGATTGATGCAGTGAAGAGCAAAATGTCAAAAAAATCTAAAGAATATGTTGACGAGAATAGCCCATCCTTTGACCTTTATTTGAGTCAGGCGTAAAAGAATGTGATCACGGATGAATATACTATTTTGGATTAAAGTTTCCTAGAATTGGAACTTCTAAATTTATGTTTTTTGTTTAGACCAACCTCTTAGTTTATGTTTTAAATGACTTTTTAATTATAGTTAATGCATTTTATGGTCCTTTTATTTATTTATTTTTTCCTTTTAATTATCCTACCAATGAAGCGAACTGAAGTCTATAATTTACATATCTAGTCGTTCTTATATATTGATAAAAAGTTTATTTGAATTTGCTATATAATAGTTAGTCAAAATTGATAATCAAATCAAACAATCTAATTTGATAAATAACTATATATCATTATAGTTGAGAATGATGGCTAATATTTTATAACATTGCACAACGTCTTAAAATTATATACAAATACAATCAACAAAAAACTCTATTCATAGATTTCGTGAGTGAAAACAAAAAACAAGTCTGTTATTATTTAATCCTTCACTAAGATAGAAACACAAAGAGCATGACAGAAGTGAAAAACATTAAGTAGTGATAATTACAATGTCATACACATTTAGAAAGCAACGTTTTATACATAGTTATATATGACTACGTTGTAACAAAGAGATGCGAAAACGTTAAGTAGTGATAATTACAGTGTAATTAATATTGCAAACGTACGATGAACAACATATACAATATAGTAATAATAGATGGAAAAGTTAACCTGTATTAAAAAAAGATAACAAATTTATAAGTACTTGAAAAAATAAAGCCATTCATAAATGTTCGCAACAAAAAATATGAGGTAACAGTGCAAAAACAACGAAAAACCCAAACTCAACCAAGTATACCGTACTGTTTTTCTATTCTCTAAGCATGATGGAATTCTCTTTTTCCTAGGTCTTCCCGCAGGGCGTTTGACTTGAGGAGGACAAATGGGGTCATCATTCAAATTGCATAGACTTGAAAATTATTGCACGTTACCAATCGACCATGTTTCCTTGGTATATAATGAAATTAAATTGGAAACGTGATAAAAATCATGTGTGCGTGACTCTAATCCAAGGTTTCTACGAGACAAAGCAATGCAAGCATGCGGACATGTTTAAGGTCTAGATCCCAATGCCGACACGAACAACTGCAGTTGAGGATGCTCACTTGGAATTGTTTAGTTTTGTCATGGACGTCAAACTCATGTTGGTTAATAGGATACATCTATAATATAAAATATGAAACTAATTAAAATAAGTGACATATACATATAATATTTTAATTAAAAATCATACAAAATGCAAATGACTCACATCCATGGGCCTACTATCCCTTAACGATGTTTGAAGCACGTCTTCTGTATATGAGGTTAGTTTTGAATGCTGAAAACTAGAATTACTATGAAGTTCAGAGAACCATCGCTGAATCAAACTCTGAATAAATTCAAGAAGGCCAAGAATAGGTAACTCACGTGCTTTCTTAAGGTATGAATCCATACTTTTAGATATATTTGTGGTCATCAAGGTATATCTTTTTCTTACACAAAATGCCATGCACCATTTATGTTGCCTAGATCATCTAATTCCAGCCTAGTTTAAGGGGATATATCATCCAATTGCCTCATGTTATATTAATAATCAAGAGTTGTATAGGCCCTAGCACACATATGGAATGGTCGTTCAATTGGAGTTGACTTGTATGTTTTTTTAACATTCTTAAATAGGTGAAAAGCACACAATCCATGTTCGGTTGAATTGTACACAACACTTATACCCTTTGGTATGCTCTTATGACCATTAGACACAATCACAAGATCATTATGTACACCAAAAGCAGCTTTTAAATTTCGGAAAAACCAACACCATGAATCATCATTCTCTGAATCAACAATAGAAAATGCAAGGGGAACAATTTATGAGTTACCATCCAATGTACACGCAGATAGTAGAGTACCAAAAAAATTGTTCTTCAAAGTTGCACCATCAACTGATATGATCGGAAAGCAATACTCTCATGCATGAATTGAAGCAACAAGAGCCATAAAATAGTACTTGATACCATCATCATTTACTTCTTGTGTTGTATAAGTTCCTATTTTAAAAAATTAAAGACATGAGTAAGCATATGTCATTAACTGCATTTTACATTATATAAGTATAATGTATCATTAAATTTATTTGCAGTATAACTATTATTCAAAACCCACATGGATTCTTTTCAATCAAAGCATTAGAGAATGCAGGCAGCAGGGCATATGATGACTCTAGAGTACCCGAATTGAATTTAATGCAAGTTCATGACCTTTCCATGTTTTATCATAACTCAAATTAATCCCATGTTGCCTTTTCATGAAATTTATGACATCACATGGACGACATGGGGTCATGGAATTCATATTTAAATAAGACTCCATACAATCAGATACTATCCACGATGTTGTCTACCTATGAGCATCCTTAACAATGTCAATAGAACATTTATGAACATCGTTAAACTTACAAACAATCCATAAACCACTTTTTTTTTTATAAACAGACGACCTAAGATACTAACTACAAGAAGGGTTATTGCAATAAAGTTCAAGAGACATTTGATTTGAGTGAGCAGTCCTAAGTTCAAAACTATGTTTAATAGCAAGCAAGTATAAAGCTTTTTTTCATGCATCCTTGCTATTAAAAATAGAACCTTCCTTAATGGTGATGTCTATAGCACACAAATACAAATCTACTAGGTCAATAATATCAGGCGTGTTATTGGAAGTTTTGGACAAGGAAGCTATTTCATTGTTGATGGACCCAGTATACAATGTAATTGCAGAATTTGATTGATAAGATGGAATATGGTCAACTACAACATAAACATCATTGTAGAAGGAATCTGAAACAAAAGACAACAACCATAACACATCTTTGTCTTCCACGACATTAGGATTTCTGCGGCCATTTCGATACATTGTTGACCGAGAAATAATAGAAGTTGGAAAAACCTTAGATTAAATTAGATCGACAAAATGTTTAAAAGATGAGTTTGAAGCAACAGAAACTTCAATAAATCGTAAGTCATGATAGTAGTTACTTTCATCCCACTTATCATTGAACAAAACTCTTAATCATTTAATAATTATAAGAAGAAAACGTTCAAAAGATGAAGAAAGTTATAGCTACGTGTTGTAATATTTTATGTTTGAAACAAAAGTATAATAAATATAATGTTCAAAATAATTTTTAAACCATGAATCTTGATTAAGATTAATAGAAAGTATACTAAAAATAATAAATCTCAGTGAGGATAATTAATATAATATGATATTTTAAATTTCAAATCAAGATTTGAAAATTAGTTGTTGTGGAAGATTCGAAAATTCAAAATAACAATTAAATTTGATACAGATGTTTAAGACAACTATTAAATCCCGAAATTTAAGGAAAATTATTCGCTTGAAATAATGATGTTAATTGACGTTGAAAGTCTGCTGGGATATATAGTTGAGCAATTAATTACAGTCTCATTAATATAGATATCGAATTAATTAATTGTAATTAAAAGATCCTAAAAAGGCATTTTAGGATTTCCAAAAATTTGACTCACATGATATTCATGTGTTTTGCTATAATTCAAAAGTAGTAAGTCTTTTGCTACTTTTCCAAATGATAGTGTAATTATTTATTTTTAATTTGAACCCACCCCAATCCAAATATATTAATAATCAACTCAAACCATACGAGTTAGGTCGGGTTAATAGAGTTTTTCGAGCCAAACCCCCTAATTGGAATTACTTTTTTAACCCATTTTTTTTACCGCGAATGATTCAAGATATGTCGTGTGAAAATCGTTTATTTAATCAAAGCTATAATGAAAATTTGTTTTTCTAAAAAAGAAATTCAAAAGTACACCTTATTGGAATGATGTAAATAATCATGCATAAATTAATTTTTTTAAAAAATTCGTCCTACTTTAATTATATTATATAAGAATTTAAAAGAAAACATAAGTATTTTATTAAAGTTTTTGAGCAATCAATACAATTTTACGGGCCTTTTTAAAAATAAAAAGTATTTAAAAATATTTACATTTAATAGTAAAAAAAACTCAAAAAATACAAAACACTTTTAGAATTTTTACTATAGTTGTAAATACTTTTGAGATTTTTCTATTCTTTTGGATTTCCCAAATTTTTAACTTATGTTTTTTTTTCTTTAATATTATTTATGTTTTAAAAATGTTTTAAAAACTTTCTCCCAGGTTTATAATATTAACAACAAATCACATAAAAAATAATTAATTTATCAGCTTAAAATTAAATTAAAAAAAATCACAGAACATAGATCACGTTAAGCATATATATATATATATAATACTATATTTACTCCCCTTTCACAAATTTAAATATTTTGGGTAATTTAATAATTTCACATTATCACATACAAGTAAACTACAATCAAATTCTATAATTATATAATTAAATTAAACAAGTGTGAGTTGTTAATAAGAGAATGTTAATTAAATTGAATTAATTTTTTTTATTATAAATATGGTAAATTAGGTATAATGTAGATGTTCATTATTAGTGTCCATTGGTCATGTGTCACTTATGCATTATCCCATGTGTTGTTCATATGTCTCAAGATTACATACTATTAGTATCCATGTTCTCTACCTTCTATTTGTCAATTTGCCTATAAATAGTGCATTTGGTGGGTTTGAAAGACACATATTGATGATCAATCAAAATGATGGGAGAAATTTGAGAAATTCATTCTTTGTTATTTTATTTACTTTTTGTTTTTTTTTATTTATATTATATCACTACAAGAATTGGACTTTTTCCGACGACGAAAACCGTTAGAAAAAAGTCAAAAGATCAACGGGATAACCTATTCAGATGGAAATACAACCATCGACTGCATCGTCGGGAAAGCCTCAAGAAAACCTTCCCAGCCCAAAAAAGTCTCTCGTCGGAAAAAAAAAAAAAAGATATATCGACGAAACAAGGATGGGAGCTTTTGCCAACCCTAAATGATACTGTCAGGAAAAGTTATTCTCCTAATGATAAGAATAATTTTTTACTGTCTGGAGAAGTCAGCTTCTGTCGACAGTTCCTTTTGGGGGCGGGCGATGGTTACTTATTCCAACGCTCAATCTACGATTCAACCGTCGGCAAAAATTTTCCCTTTAATTACATATTTAGGCATCATAAATATCTTTTTTTCTTTATTTACTAAATTTTATATCTGTTATATATATATATATATACCTATTTGAATCTTACAAATATCAAATAAACTAAAATAAAAATCAATAAAATTAATTAAATGTCTACAATATTAAATAATATCTAGAAAACATGTTTGAATCTTACAAATTTGTCAAATAAACAACTACTAATAAGATTCGTCTTAAATATAACATAACATCCACAAATTCTTAACTCCAAAATAACATTACATAATATCCACAAAGTACCTATAAAACACAATTCTACAACCTAATAGCTTGTCGGGAGATGCATCTTCAATGTAAATCTCGAGATACCTACAAAATACAAATTTAAATAAGTTTAATGCTCAATATACCATATATCAATCTCAAAATGAATATAGAACTTAGAACTCAACTAAGAACATTAACGAATTGAAACAAACCAACTCAAATTTACATATTTCAATCATAAACTCAATATAGAACTTAAAACACAATTTAAACTTAAATATAATTATACATTTACTCATTACCAACTTTAAACCCAACATAAGAACATTAACAAATATAAATGAACTTTATGAAATCTTCCCCCTCCCACCCACTTTCGCCTCAAACCAACCCGTATTTACACATTTTAAACTCAAACTCAATATACAAATAACAACTTAAGCAAATAACTTAAAACTTAAAACTCAACTTAAGCATAAACATAACTAGACAATCACCTCTATACGAATGGGAACCCAACATAAGAACATTAACAAATTCAAATGAACTTTATTCAAAATGAATATAAAACTTAAAACTCAACTTAAGAACGTTAACAAATTGGAAGAAACCAACTCATATTTACATATTTCAATCTCAAACTCAATATAGAACTTAAAACCCAACTTAAATTTAAACATAATTATGCATTTACCCTTATACCACAAACTCAATATAGCATATACCCATCTCAAAATTATTCTCAATCTCAATATAGAACTTAAAACTCAACTGAAAACATTAACGAATTGAAACAAACCAACTCATATTTACATATTTCATTCTCAAACTCAATATAGAACTGATGTGGAAACCTAAACTTAAATATAATTATATAGAACTTCTATGGAAACTTAAACAAAATTATATATTTACCCCTATAACAATTTTTAAACTCATCTGAGAACACTAACAAATTGAAATAAACCAACTCATATTTACATATTTCATTCTCAAACTCAATATAGAAGTTATGTGGAAACTTAAACTTAAATATAATTATACATTTACCCCTGTAACAATTTTAAACTCAATTGAGAATACTACCAATTGAAACAAGCCAATTCATATTTATATATTTCATTCTCAAACTCAATATAGAACTTATGTGCAAACATAAACTTAAAGATAATTATACATTTACCCCTATAACAATTTTAAACTCAACTGAGAACATTAACAAATTGAACAAACCAACTCATATTTTCATATTTCATTCTCAAACTCAATATAGAACTTATGTGGAAACTTAAACTTAAATATAATTATATATTTACCCCTATAACAATTTTAACCTCAACTGAGAACATTAATGAATTGAAACAAACCAATTCATATTTATATATTTCATTCTCAAACTCAATATAGAACTTATGTGGAAACTTAAACTTAAACATAATTATGCATTTACCCCTATAACAATTTTAAACTCAACTGAGAACATTAACGAATTGAAACAAACCAACTCATATTTACATATTTCATTCTCAAACTCAATATAGAACTTATGTGGAAACTTAATCTTAAACATAAGTATACATTTACCCCTATAACAATTTTTTAAATACATTACCCCTATACCAACTTTAAACCCAACATAAGAACATTAAAAAATATAAATGAACTTTATTCAATTCCCCCCTTCCCCCCACCCACTTTAGCTTCAAACTTAATATAACATATTCTAATCTTAAAATAAATCTCAAACTCAATATAAAGCTTAAAACTCAACTTCAGAACATTAACTATACTTTACATAACTATACGTTTATGTTGTTATAATAATTCTAGGATAACAACATACATAGTCTTCTAATTAGTTTACTACGAAAGTTGAAGAGCTCATACCTAGTTCAATTTATCTCCTTACAATTTCATGAGTTGTAAGATCATAGCTCATATCATCCATCTCAGTTTGTCTACTTTCTTCCAGTTTGTCCAATCTAGCCAATCTAGACTTAAAGTATTGTATTTCTTGTTGTTGCTCCTCTATAACTTTTGAGGAGGATACACTAACAATATATATATATATATATATATATATATATATATTATCTTTTAGACTTTGGTGCCCTACCAAGGGCCACTCCTATGCTAACACATGCTCGTATATTTCTTCTTTCGATATTGGTTTAGACCTTTTGTAGGTGGAGGCTTCTCTCAACTCGACCATTTGACTCTACATCAATAATTTAAACAAATAATTGTATGACAATTGTATATATATAAAGTTATATTGAGGAACAAAAATTTACATATGCATCATTAGCGGCCTGATTAACAAATGAGTTGTCACTCTTAGAGTGCATACGCCTAAATAAGTCTACTAGGTCCATTGTTTGTCTGTCGGGTCCTTTCTGTAAAACAATTCACATAAAAGATATTAATAATACTTTCTTACATATTAAATATAGAAGTACTTTTATTTCTACTGTAGATTCCCGTATGCGTTTGAGTGAACTTTAGAGCTAATCAATTCTTTTGATTAATCTCTGCGACTTTCTAATAAAATGAGAAGTTAAGAGGAAATGAGTAATTGAAATGTACATAAACCGAAATAAACACAAAAGTTCTTACTTTCTATTTGGTGGATTCAAACTTAGTGTATAAAAACTGTCAATCTTCGATGGCATCTTTAAGTCGATCAGGTGGGTGTGCTCGTACCTTTTCAGGACTTGCATATTTTTTATAGTGTTTGTGTAGTTCCGATCTATACTCTTGAAAAGAATTTTTCATCTGTTCATTGATGAAATCATTGGCCAGTTGGTTGGGTAAGTCAAACAGAAAATGGTTCTTAATTAAGGAAAAAAAAACTAATTAGTATCCATACACATACATATATATAATTTGTAAAATATCAAATAACCATCTTACCATTAGTCGACTTTTAACAAACTTTCTAGTTTCTATTGGTACCTCTCTCCATGTTCCATAACGAATAGAAAAGGATTTCCGAACGTTGGTACCAATGGCATTGCTAAACTTTGTTGCATTATCACAAATTGGTTTCTCCCATATAAGGTCGACCTCGATAGGAATTCTCCCATATGCTTGGACATGTTTATCTAAATCAATATTCTAAGAGTATCCGCGTCCCATCCTACTAGTCATAAAATTGGCCTTTGAAGAAATTATATGTTGATTTAAATACAAATTGAATATAAATTATACAAATTATACGTTAGTTTAAACATTAGTTTAAATAAAAATTATACATCTTTTTATAAAAATAAAATGTGTATGTAAATAATCTGAATTATCTCTCACGGAGGATGATGTGTCGATATGCTCGGATTTTAAATACTCCATTCATGCCTCCTTATTGGTGTGAACTACCATTGTTCCTATGCAAAATATATATATATATTATACAACAATACGTAAGTTGTGGAATGAAAAAGAAGGTAAATATTTATATGATTATTCTTTATCATTAAGATGTTCATCAAGACTTAAACTCCTACCAGAAGATGATTGTACATCCTCTTCCTCATCATTTATGAAGTCATCATCAACCCGCTGAATTATTTGTTCTTCTACGACTATAGGATCAATATCAACTCTACATAAACTGATATCGTTCATTAAATCATTGATTGTACAAGGAATACTATTCACAACTTCTAATAACTCAGATTGGTCATTTTCATGTTCTTCTACTTCTAGCATGTCCCACACACGCTTGTTTTTGGACTACTTGCATCACTTTCCAATTATTACCATATTTGGGATCGTTGAGGTAAAATACTTGTTTAGCTTGACTGACAAATACAAAAGGCTCATTAACAAACCGATGACAAGTTGTATTAATTGACATATACCCCAAATCCATGTGTACTTTATTGGTCTTTTTAGAGTCTATGTCGAACCATGTACACTTCAATATAATTATACGTCTTCTCTTGGCATACTGGAAGTCCAAGACTTCATTGATAACACCATAGAAATTATGGAAATCACCTCCACCTTCACTTTCTGAAGGCACCATGATCCCACTATTTAGTGTACTCTGATAATTATCACGCTCAATACTACGATAGCATACTCTATTAACAATACATCCACTGTATGAGCGAACTTCTGAAGTCGGCCCCATTGCTAGTGAATATATATCATCAAATATATCTTCATTTTCATGTAATGAAAGAACCTGTTAATTCAGTATAACACATTAGATCTTAAAAACTAATGACACTCATATTAATTCAATGGAATTGTTACTTGTCTTTTAATATCATACTTACATGAGATTTGAATCAATCAGGAAAGTCTCGGTGCCTTCCGTATAAACCATCCTGACTTTGAGCTTCATGTCGAATTAGTCTTAAATATTTCCTATAAGAAAGAGATATGTCTCAAATTTCTATTTCACACTTTGTATCAAAATCAATTACAATAGAATGTTCAAAACATATTTTCGATAAGATTCTATTTCCATGCAATTGTTCAAGATGTACCAATATACACTGCATTTCTCTTATCTCAATAATGTCCTTACTCTTGATGCTCCTAATGGTCACGCATTTTGTCTAAACATTGAAAATTCACCATATATCTCATTCTCTAGAAGTCTATTATCATTTCTTTCATCTCCATTGAACCTCATCTCAATTCTAGTTATGTACAAAGAACAAAATACCAATGATTCATTTATTATATACGCTTCTGCTATAGAACCTTCAGGACATGCTTTGTTTCTTACATATTGTTTCAATGTTGTAAACTTCTTTCGATAAGTACACCCAACTATAATTAACTTGACCTGATACTTTTGTTTCATAGGGCAAATGGAATGCTAGGTGCACCATTACATCAAAAATTGCCGGTAGAAATATTTTTTTTCTAACTTATAAAGTATGATTATAGTGTCTCTTTGTAATCGATCCAAATCCCCTATAGCTAATATTTTTGCGCATAGATCACAGAAAAATTTGCATAACTCAATAATAATAGTGGACACATTTTTTTTAAGTATGCTTGAACATAAATTAAAAGAAGCTTTGGAAGCAGAATGTGAGAGTCGTGAGATTTTAGCCCCCATAGTTTTCCATCTTTCTCACTCACACATCTTGATATATTTGATACAAACCCATCAGAAAATTTGACTAATTTCATCTATTTACAGAATGCAATTTTGTCACTAGTAGTCAATATGTATGTAATGTGTGGCTTTACAACTTTATCCCCTACCTTTTGTAGGTGTAGTTCTTTTCATATATTTAGATCTTCTAAATCAAAAGAAGCATTAATTGTATCCTTATTCTTTCCCTTAATATTTAACAATGTACCTATCAAATTACCAAAAATACTCTTTTCAATATACATAGCATCCAATTTATGTCTCAATAAAAGTTTCAACCAATATGGAAATTGTTGAGCTGAAGACCCTTCACAAGTCCCAAATACTCAAGATCACCGTTGAAGAGATGAAGAAATGGCTCAAATCAATTCTGCCAAATTCTCGATACTCGGAGCTCGATGCTTGACTGCTTTCTACTCGATCCTCGATCAGAATTTCCTTCTTCTTCTGACTAGTCTCTGTTAGATCCTCAATGCACTTCGATGACAACAGAGTTAATACTCGATCGTACTCGATGGTTTTTGAATGATACTCGGTGCAACTCGAAGGTGAAAATGATGTACTCGAACCTACTCGATAGCGATGAATCAATGCACAATTGATTCGATAACTTGATTACTCGATGCGATTTGTAATGTAAACGATTGGTGCGTGATTTGCAATAAAGAATTACTCAATTAAACAAGAAAGATAAGGGAAGAAGAAAGAGACACAATTTTTACATGGTTCGACAAGAATGCCTATATCCACGGGAAGATCTGAAATCTTTTACTTAATGAAGATTGCTTACAGATTTGTTGTTTGCAGAAAACTAAGAAATGATGATAACTCTCTGTGTTTGAATTTAAAATCAGTGGTATTTATAAGGATATACCATCTGACCGTTACATGTGTTAGTTATAACAAACAAAAAATCTGATGGTATTTGAGTCAAAGCTTCTTCAAAGTCTCCACTTTGACTCCAATGCCTTGCAATCTTCATGATCTTCCTGATTCTGACCAGTTTGACTACCCTATGTCTGGAAGCTGAAAACCAACCTGTTCTAAACATTTAAACAATTTAAGCTTTGTAACAGATTTAGTTAACATATCATCTACATTGTCAGAAGTATGAACTTTTAAAATTTCTATCTCTCTTGTCTCAATTTTATCTCTAATGAAGTGATATTTGATATCAATGTGCTTTGTTCTAGTATGGAATTTTGGATTTCGGGACAAATGGATAGCACTTTGGTTATCATAGTAGAGTTTCACTACTGTTTGATCTATTTTAAAGTCTTTCAACAGTCCCTTGAGCCACAAAGCCTCTTTGATTGCTTCAATTAGAGTCATATATTCAGCTTCAGTTGTAAATAGGGCTACTATAGGCTGAAGTGATGCTTTCCAGCTGATTAGATTCAGACCAAAAAGGAAAAGGTAACCTGTTAAGGACCTCCTTTTGTCCAAATCATCAGTATAGTTAGCATCAACATATCCATGAAGCTCTAGTTTTGGTTCAGCTGATCTTTAATAGACTAACTTAGAGTTTTTAGACCAAACTAGATACCTTAGGATCCATTTAGTAGCCTCTCAGTGTCTCTTACTAGGATTAGACATATATCTACTAAGCTAGCTAAATATGAGAGATCAGGTCTAGGAGAAATCATTAAATACATTATGCTTCCGACAACTTGACTATAGGGTATGACAACTGTCTGATTCTGGTGTTCTTGGTCAGAATCCTTAGAAGAGTTAGCTGAGGAAAGCTTAAAGTGCTGGGCAATGGGTAAACTCATAGGTTCGGCATCAATCATGTTGAACCTTTTAAGGATTTTCTCACAATAGTTGAATTGACTGATGCTTAAAATAGACTGCTCTTTGTTCCTATGGATCTCTATTCCTAGGACCTTGCTTGCTTCTCCTAAGTCCTTCATATCAAACTCTCATTTTAAGAGGTTTTTAACATGGGTTAGATCTTCTTTAGACCTACCTGCCAGCAACATGTCATCTACATATATAAGTAGGTAAACTTTGTCCTTATAAGCACCTGTGTTTACATAAGCACATTTGTTAAATGAGCTTTTTTTGAACTCAATGCTAGAAATATAGTCATTGAATCTCTTATACCAGCATCTAGGTGATTGTTTTAACCATATATAGACTTATTGAGTAAGAAAAAGAGATTTTCTTTTCCTTTAACTTCAAATCCTTTAGGTTGTGTCATATAGATTGTCTCCTCTAGATGTCCATGAAGAAAAGAAGTTTTAACATCTAGTTGATATAATTCTAGATTATTTTGAGCAACGAATGATAGAAGAAATCTTATTGAATTCTGTTTTACAATAGGAGACAAAATCTCAGGATAGTCTATTTCTTCCCTTTGAGTGAACCCCTTTGCAACCAATCTAGCTTTGAACCTAGGCTTTTGATCACAGGATACTTCTTCTTTAAGTTTAAAATTCCATTTAGATGCAACAGGTTTATACCTTTTTGGTAGAGAAACCAAGGACCAATTGTCATTCACCTTTAGTGAATGCATCTCCTCATTGATTGCCTCAATCAAATCCCTTGCATTAGCGCAACTTATTGCTTCCTCAAAAGTAGTTGGTTCTTGACTAATAGAAGCTACTACAACATTTAAAACCAGATTCATATAATTCATTTTAGTATATCTAGCCAGAGGTGTGATAGTTCTTCTTTGTCTATCCCTAGCTAAGACATATTGGTTTAAATCAGGTTGCTCACATGTTGTCTCCTCATGTTCCTCTACATTTTCCTCTGTTTTTTCTATGTTACTAGGTTGGTCAGACTCATTTGGCTACTTCGATGGTAATTCCACCTGAAAACCGATGTTGGATGACTCTCCTTCATCCTCTACCTTTTTCTCCTTTTGCATAAACAAAACATCTCTTCCCTAAAGGTGATGTCTCTGCTCACTAGGAACTTCGTCTCAATAGGATACCACATTCTAAACCCCTTGACACCCTCTGTAAAGCCTACAAACATACACTTGATTGCTCTGCCATTTAACTTTTCCTTATTTTGGTGTACAAACCCTACACATCCAAAGACCTTGAGGTTATCTAGGTTAGAAGGATGATTAGTCCACTTTTCCTCAGGTGTAAGCAAATCTAAAGATGTGTGGGGGCACCTATTTAAGGTATACACGGTATAGGATACAGCTTCTATCGAAAAATTTTCCCCTAAGATAGCATCAAAGAGCAAACACCTAACCCTTTCCATTATGGTTCTATTTAACCTCTCAGCAACCCCATTTTGTTTAGGTGTATACCTCACTATTCTATGGCTAGTTATACCATTCTCACTACAAAATTTATCAAATTGTTCATTGCAAAATTCAAGCCTATTATCGGTTCTAAAGCATTTTAACCTTTTAGATGTTTGATTTTCAATCATGGCTTTCTATTCTTTAAACTTCCCAAATACTTGGTCCTTAGTTTTAAGAAAGTATATCTAACTTTTCCTAGAAAAATCATCTATAAAAGTTAGAAAATACCTTGAGCCACTAAGGCTTGGTGTAGAAGATGGTCCCCATAGGTCAGAATGGACATAGTCCAATGCTTCTTTGGTGGTGTGCTGAGATTTTGTGAAGCTTTGCCTGGTTGCTTTACCTAAAATGCAATGCTCACAAAAGGAAAGGTGCTCACTGATACCTTTTGGCAAGATTCCTTGCTTGGACAGAGCTTGCATCCCTTTCTCATTAATATGGGAGAGTCTTTTATGCCACAAGTCAACCTCTATCAAGTTTGATGTTGAAGCTGTGTAGGCACTTGTCATCATCTCTACTCCTCACACAATGTAAAGGTCATTGACCTTCTCACCAACCAAAACAACTTTGGAGTCTTTGATTACTTCAAGAACTCTTCCTTTTTCTCTGCATTCACACCTAATGGAGTCTAACATGCCCAGAGATATCATGTTTCCCTCGAGCAAAGGTACATGTCCAACATTTCTTTGAAGCTTGATTGATCCGTCCTTTAGCTTCAAGGACACTGTACCAACCCCTTTTATCTTGTAGGCTTCATTGTTGCCCATGTACTTTGATTCTCTATCTATTTCCTTGTAAGGATTAAACCAAGGTCTGAAAGGTGTCATGTGATAGGTACATCCAGAGTATAGTACCCAATCATGCTTCCCAAAAGGACTGATTTGGTTGGTTTGATTTCTAGTGGAGGCTAAGGCATCAGAGTAAAAATAGGAACCTTCAACCATTAATGCTTCTGGTTGTTTCCCCTTCTGATCCTTCTCTTTCGCTTGGTTTTTCCTTTTCAGACTGTAGCAATCTCTCATTAGGTTACCTTTCTTCTTGTAGTAATTTCATGTCAACTTGGTCTTATGCTTGTGCTCTTCACCTTACTGGTTTTTGTTCCCCTTAGACTGGTTCTGCTCGTTCTTCCCCTTAGCAAACAACCCCTTTGCACTTGGCTGCTCCTTCTTGACTGATTGAAGCTCTAACTCTCTTATTTTTAATGCTAAAATGATGGCATCAGTGCTGATCTGCCATACTTCATAGCATTCTTCACCTCTTTATAGGCTTCGGGTATAGAGTTTAATAGCACAAAAGCCTCATTCTTGTCTCCAATTTTCTTACCAAGGCTCTTGAACTCTGAAACTATCCTCTTGAATTCATCCAAATTGTCTGAAAGAGGCTTGGCAAAATCCATCTTGAATGTGATGAACTTCTCCCTCAGATACATCTTGTTGGAGAGATCCTTGATGGCAAAAAGACCTTCTAGTTTAACCCACATCTTGTAGGTTGTATCTTGATCAATTACTTGCCTCAGAATACTGTCACTAAGATTCAGAACCAGAGTCTCATATGTTGTGAGCTCCATGTCTTCTCTTTCTTTTGCTGATATGGTGGTTGGTAGTGTTGATGGGTCCAAAAAGGCCTTTGATGCTCTTTGTTGTCCAAGAATGGATTTGATTTTGGCCTTCCATAGGCCAAAATCGCCCTTCCCATCAAACTTTTCGATCTCATACCTTGCAATAACCATTTATGAACCAAACGAGTATCGAGTCTTGATTTCTTAAAAATCTTGAAGCTCCAAGAAAGACGACCTTAATGACCTTTAAGAGCTCTGATACCAATAATTGTTGAGCTGAAGACCCTTCACAAGTCCCAAATACTCAAGATCACTGTTGATGAGATGAAGAAATGGCTCAAATCAATTCTGCCAAATCATCGATACTCGAAACTCGATCCTCGATCAAAATTTCCTTCTTCGTTTGACTAGTCTCTGTTAAATACTCAATGCAACTCGATAACAACAGAGTTAATACTCGATCATACTCGATGGTTCTTGAACGATACTCGATGCAACTCAAAGGTGAAAATGATGTACTAGGATCTACTCGATGGCGATGAATCGATGCACAATTGACTCGATAACTTGATTACTTGATGCGATTTGTAATGTAAACGATTGGCGCACAATTTGCAGTAAAGAATTACTCGATTGAATAAGAAAGATAAGGGAAGAAGAAAGAGACACAGTGTTTACGTAGTTCGGTAAGAATACCTACGTCCACGAGAAGATTTGAGATCTTTTACTTAATGAAGATTGCTTACAGATTTGTTGTTTGCAAAAAACTAAGAAATGATGATAACTCTCTATGTTTGAATTCGAAATCAGTGGTATTTATAAGGATATACCATCTGACCATTACATGTGTTAGTTAAAAAAATCTGATGGTATTTGAGTCAAAGCTTCTTCAGAAATTGGAAAAATATACTTTTTTTTTATTCCAATGTAAACTTCTTTTTCGTTTTTTATCACGTTTCGTTGGATGTTTGCTAAGCACGGAAAAGTTTAACAAGTTCACCTCTCGTAAGATATTTTCTCCATCCATGAAAGTTGGAGGAGGTCTACGTTCCACTTTTCCATCATATTGTTTGGTCTTGCACCAACTGTGATTATCTAGAAGATAACATTGATGCTCTATAAAACATTGTTTTCTTTTTAGCCTTAATAATGATGTATCCTCTTTACAAATAAGAAATGCTTGGTAACCTTTGGTACTCCATCAAAATAGGTCACCATACGTAGAAAAGTCATTAATAATCCCCAGTAAGCTCGCGAGTAGTTGAAAGTATTCGCTGTTAACACAATCATAAGTGTGTACATCATCATTCCATAACTTCTTTAACTCTTCAATCAATTGTTGTAAGTAAATGTCATTTTCTTTTCTAGGAGATTTCGACTTGGGTATAAGATGAGAGACAATAAAATTTGTCTCTTTTATGCATTTTCGAGGTGGAAAATTGTAAGGAATGAGTACTACTGGCCATATATTATACGAAATACTCATATTCTTGAATGGATTGAAGCCATCAAATGCTAGTCGTAAATGAACATTTCGTGGGTCTGAAGTACTAAGGAAACTCACGATCAAAATGCTTCCACCCTTCAACATCAGCTGGATGTTGCAACACTTCATTAGTTTCAACACGTTTATCTTTATGCCACCTTATTTCAGGTGCAATATGTTTAGATGCAAATAATCGCTTTAATCTTGGTATTAAAGGAAAATGTCATAAAATTTTATGTGGAATCTTTTTAATTTTTCAATCTTCAACTTTGTGCCGAGACTTACCACATACTGGACACTGATGCCAATCGGTAAACTCTTTCCAATATAGGATGCAATCGTATTTGCAAGCATGGTTAGACTCATAACTATTGAGAATGATGCCCTAAAGTCTGGTGTCCTGTAGTGTGTAAACATAGTTTGTACGAGCGTTTGTGATGTATAATATATGATATTTTCTTCACTACTTAACTTTGCATATTGGATGTTTTATTTTCTTTACCACGAATAAATAAATTAAAATCCCTGGTTGTCATTATGTAACTTAAGCATGTATGTGGTAACATACAAGTGGATCATGTCTTAAGTGATAACCAAAATGGTCTGTAGTATATGGATATAGGAGGGAACCTTATCTTGGTAACGCTACGGATGCAGCCCGCTTTGTAGAATAGTTACAAGTGTTGTGATTTGCAACAAATGGTCTGATCCTAAGCATTCGTATGGGGACATGCGAGCGAGGGCATCCTATAAAAAGAGTTTGTATAAGGCCATCTCATTATATAACGCCGTTCATGACAGAGACTTTACTTCACTAGAATGACCATAGGTAACACGACCTCAATCCTGAGTGAGTTGGGAACTCCCGACATTGAGGGCGGTACTTTGATTTGCATGGGTGCGAGTGGCCAGTTCGTCGACTCAAACCTAAAACATTAGGGATTCGTCTGATTTGGGAGCTGGGAACTCAGCTACACAAGATGGAATTCACTCATTCCCCGAAGCAAGGGTAAGTAGATAGATTGCTCCCTTAAGGGCTAATCCCAGGGCTTAAACGATGTGGCGCCACACAGCTTCTCATAGCCTGAGAGGTATTCACACATAGTAGGACTATGTTGTATTGTTCATTAGAGGGATTAGTGGTACTTAAGGAATAAGGTGTAACTATAAGGGCAAAACGGTAAATTGGAAAAACTGTACTTACGAGCATCTGTGAAGGGTCATCGTACTGATGATTGATTTTATCTGATGGACACAAAAATATGTCTGTGGTAAGAAGAGTTCAGCTGTTGGCCTTTAGTGGAATGTCTGGCAGTTGACGGATGGTGGATCTCGTGGCTAAAGAGTTTAGTCAGCTATTCACGTACCATTGGAACT
This sequence comes from Benincasa hispida, assembly GCF_027475165.1. Classification (NCBI taxonomy): domain Eukaryota; kingdom Viridiplantae; phylum Streptophyta; class Magnoliopsida; order Cucurbitales; family Cucurbitaceae; genus Benincasa; species Benincasa hispida. Next base: position 47,437,932 of record NC_143481.1, read on the forward strand.
TCGAGCCATAGGTCCATAAGAACCCCTTGATAGCTTGGATTCAAGTTGAGAGTCAGTTTTTTGGTTAGTTTGAAATGTTTAAATTGACAAGAGGGAGTTTGATTATATATAATATGATTGAACAAGTTAATTATATATGATATAATTGACTTTACGTATGAGATACATTTAATTGGAGGAAATTAGATGTAAATATGATTTATATTTAATGGAGGAGAAAATACTATAGTTGATATATGATATTAAACTATAGGTTAATAAATATAATATGATTATATTTAATAATTTTTAATTGGACAATTATGAGATAATTGGCCACCGTTTTCTCCGTAATTGTACGTTAGTGGGAAGTTCCATTCGGTTTTCGTAACTGGAGAATAAAATGAAAATTGTTTTTATTTTGCAAGGAACACGGTTAATTGCTCATGGAGTATTTTGCATTCGATCGCTTAGTAATTCAGAGCTTTTACGATAGCTTGTGTTTACTGCCTGATCGCTTGTACCCGCGCGCGCATATACTAAACTATCGCTTACCTTTTCCTAAACGATCGTTTAGCACCCGTGCTTTACTAAACGATCGTATGGATGATCGCCTACCTTTTCGTACACGATCGTGTACTTTGCCTAAACGATCAAGCATCTTGTCTATACAATAGATGTTGCCTTCTCCCACTTGCTTAATCGTTGTATACGATCTCTTTTCCTCCTCCCCTCTACCAAATCCAAACAGAGCCCACTCTTTAGATTCTCACTTCGAGAATACTAAGGGTTCCAAGTGGTAGTTTCGTCCTCATTCTTCATATGTTCATGTGGATTCCGTTCGTGGTAGACGATCGAGTGTTACTGATCGATAGCTTGTTGTTCTAGCGAGAGCGCAAGGAGTCCGTTTGTGGAGAGGGCTAGTTTTGTTGTGAAAAGAGTCTTCAACTGGTAAGTTAACTCGTTCTCCCATTTATTTATCTCTAAGCATGCCGACAATTTAGTCGTTTGATGTATATCTGTATGTGTGAATGTAAATGTGGTAATTCTGTCACAATGCTTTTGGAAAGATCTGCTTCCGCTCAGAGGTACTCTTGTATAAGAGTTCTTTCAATAACCTAGTCCTATGTCACATAATTTTCTTTTAGCTTCATAAAATGAACTAGGTATAGATGCTCCAATAGGAAATGCTTCTTTGAGCAATTCAAGTAACAAATCAAACGACTTGTTAGTCCAATCGTTAAGAACCTTAATATGAATCAACTGTTGGGTCTTATGTCCTAAAACTCGTTATTTGTAAACAATAAACTTATTTTGTAAATCAATAAAGTTGTTATAGAAGTTTGATTCAATAAAGTTGTATTGAATATATGAATTGCTTATTTCGTTTTAGAAATAAATCCAATAAACTAAAAAATTCATGACTATTACATGAGTACTTGAACTTTATAAATAGTCTAAATGATCTATAGTATATGAATAAGATTAGGTGCCTTATTCTGGTAACACTATCGGATACGACCCACTCTGTAGTTGTTACAAGGAGTTGTAAAGTGCTACAGAAAAAGTGATCCTAATTCATACATGTAGTGACATGAGGAGTGGGGGCATCCTGTGCAGTGAGTTTGCGTAAGATCGGATCAAGAAATAAGTCACTCTTACTTTATAACTTTGTTTACTGTTTAAGATTGACTATTTCGCTTAGATGACCTAGGTAACTCGATCTTAATCCTGATCTAACTATGAACTCCTATTTATTCGAGATTATCCTCAATGGTGTCGGCCAATAAGTCTCCCATTTCAAGGGTAAGACTAGGTAGATAGCTGGGGACATAGAGTGCAAGACGAAGAATTCATGCCTACGCGATTTAGAGATAGGAGGAAAGTTGTTCTCTTAAGTGTTGAATCTGAGTCTTGAACAAAAGGGTCCCACCCTCTCATTGGCCCGAGAGGGATCCGGTTTAGTGATTGGATCACAAACCAATTGTTCATTAGAGGGTCAGTGAAACTTAAGAAGGAAGACATAATTTCGGGGGTAAAATAGCATTTGACCCAGCCATTATTACGAATAACCTGTGAAGGATTAACTTACTGATTATGGTTCAATCAAGTAGACATAAATATATCTACAGTGAGGAGAGTGCAACTATTGAGCTATAGTGGTGTGACTTGGTAGTTAACAAATATTGATTAATTCGGTCTAAAGAGTTTTAGCCAATTAATCTCAAGTCGATGGAGCTCATGATCTGTAGGTCCATAAGGTCCCTCTACTAGCTCGTAAAACATGAACACCTTGAATTAGTAAATTGAATGAATTTGGAATTTCAATGTGAAATGTTCAAATTGAATTTCAATATGAAATGTTCAAATTGAATTTAGGGTTTGAATTTGAATAGTTCATATTCAAATTAGGGTTTGTATAATTATATTTGATATAATTAATTAACGTTTAATTTATCAAAATTAAATGAAATTGGAGAGTTTATAATATTTAGAATTGATTTAAATATTAATTACATGAATAGGATTCATGTTTAAAATTAAGTGTGTGATTAATTTAATATTTGATATTAAATTACTATTTAATTAATTAAATTTGTTTAATTAATAAAAATCAAAATTAATTTTCACTTTTATTTTCAATTTCAGAAATTAAAATATTAGTTTTGATTTTAATTAATTTTGAATTAATTAAAATTAAACATTGAAAATGGAAATTGGAATTGTGAACTTAGGTAGTGGATTTTTCAATAATTTGGTGAAGTAAGGAGGTGTTTCTCATTAATGAATACACCTAGCCCATTATTTTCATGCAATTGAAGTGTCAATGGGACTGTACTTCAGTGCTTGCATGAAGTGGAAGGATAAAAACTCTCTAAATCAGTAAGATGGAAAAAAAAATGCTACTGGAAAATGGTTTTTGCAGCAGGGATTCTTTTCACCTAAAAACCCACTCCAATTACTTCACAGATTCAGCTCAATTGTGAGTTCCACCACTAAATTCAAGGTTAAGAATAGTAGAAAAGATCTCTTGGTGGTTCACTGAAGATTTGGAGCTAAGAATACGTGAGGAGCAACTTAGATCAGAGAGGAATTCTTCAAAGGTATGTGTTTCTTGAAACTATCCTATTACCCTATGACAATGCTTAATTTAATGTCAAAATTAAGGAATTAGAATGCTTAATGATCCTATTTTCTTCCACTACTTGTTGTTGTAATCCAACATCAACTTTACCAAGAACAGGAATGAAGAGAATTTTGTACAACTAGGTTACAACTGGTTACGTACTTCATTTATTAAGTCTTCAAATAAGCTTGAATTGTTATCTCTTTCTTAAGCATTGGTGTACATTTCATTCTCGTTATCTTCTTCATTTACATCGACAATTGGACACTGTAATTCATTTATAATATTCAAAATTTCATTTTCTTCATCTATAACATTCATTTCTATCGTACTTAATCCATCATCATATGTCAGTTGAGATGTGACTCTCATATCCCTTAATCAAGTTGACTGGGCCTCCATGATACCGTTGATGATACGATGGAGAAATTCCATTAATGAATAAATATCATTCAACTCCATCTATTGGCTCCCACATTGCATTCATACATTTTCTGCATGGACATCTTGTTTTTTTCGAGTTATTAACATGAAGTTTTGAAACATCAAGGAATTGGGCTACTCCTTCTACATACTCAGTTGATAACTTATTCCTAATCTTAATCCATTCTTTATCCACTCTTAATAATATATGTGATAAGTTGGACCTGTATGATTTAGACAATTAGTTATATTAGAACATATAGTTTTAATTTCTTAGTATAAATTTTTTGTTAGAAGAGTAGTTTTCTTTAAGAACAATATTCAACTACAAATAATAAATCTAAGTTAAAATATATATTAAGATTTTTAATTTCATTTCATTTATTTCTTGTTTATGTTTCTTTTTGGGTGAATTTCTCCAATCATCCTTCAAAATAAACTTTTCTTTCAATGGTCTCTTTCTTTTATTACAAGGGATTGCCCTTCCCATATGGGGTTGTGTTTTCTTTCCTATTTTTCTTTTGTTCTTATCATTTGAATTCTGGTTTTTATATCCAAAGTCATTGATTTAAATTTTAAAATGAAGTTAAGTGGAGCTACAATTTCAAATACAAAGCCATTATCACATGTGGCAAGTAAGAACTTAAACAAAAGCTGAAGTACTAAAATAGATAATAACAAAAAAAATTATGGAAAAAATCACACGCAATAATTGAACTCATAAGAATCAAAACCGAAGATAAATGGAACTAAAATAATTTGAAAAGACATAGGGTTGGTTCATTTGATTTTTTTCTTAAAGAGAAGAAGGCAATAATCATCTTAACTCTTCTCTGAATTGTGTCATAATTTGAAAAGGGTAGCTTTGAATGAAGAGAGATGGACTGGCTCAGTCCCTATAAAACTAAAACTAAAGAGAATATAAGACTTTTGTTCTTAAATAGGATAGACATGAACCTCTTAATATAAAAAATAAAAAATAAAAAAATAAAAATAACAGAGAGAGAATGCTTTTCTTTTTTTTTCTCTCTCTTTTGGTTCTTCCAATTTTTCACCCTTAGGACAAAAAAATATCATAAACACAATTCAAAGTTAGGTTTCAAGAGTAAACAACCTAAGAAACACCTTTTATTTTTTAAATAAATGTGTTTATTAAACCATTCTTAGGTTGGAAATTCATTTTTAAAAGCTTTACATGAACTGTGGTAGCTTTTTTAAAAAATGAAAAAATTTTAAAAAAATTAAAAAAAAAAAAATTGTCTTGATTTGAGTTTTGAAACTTGGCTAAGACTTCATCCCGGAGTATATAGTTGATGGAATATGAATAGCTAAGATTAACTAATGCCTTTTCTTTCTATTGCTTTTTAGCAGATGTAGGCGACAAAAAAGGGAGCTTGGTTGAAGTGGAATAATCTTCCGGTCTAGTGAGCGTATATGCCTCCTTCGCCTCCGGCTGCTAAGAAGTATAAAACAAGTTAAAGAAATCAATAGCAACAACATTCTTTTTTGTACGCAACTGATACTTTTTCTTTCATTCTCAATGAAATTTTGGGTTTATATAAAATAATAAAAATATTATTATTATTGTTGTTGTCGTCGTCGTCGTCGTCGTTGTTGTTATTATTAATAAACATAGAAAATAGTAGGACGGAGAAGACAAATAAAGAGAAACAGAGAACCATTAATAGGAGGAATCACAACATCAAATATCTTCATGCCTCAAGTCTCAAGGGAAAAAAAAATATGTTTGAAATTTCAGGTTCTAAATTAGGGGGCAGTGGTAACCCTGATAATCCTCCAATACAATATTCATTCATAAACCATAAACTATCCCATAATTGAATTAAGTGATTTGGGAGAAATTTACACAACTTCTATATAATGAACTTCGAAAGATCATGAAGCATTAAAATGCTCGTCTACATTTTATGTTAGCAATTGCAGGAGATATTCTATGATAGTGTAAGAAGGAAAAAAGAAAGAGCAAATCTCTTTAGTCCTAGACTTTCAGTATTAAACGTCTATTATAATTCAAAACTATTGTGGTCGTTTACATTATTCAACTACATAATATCCACCCGCGTAATACTAAATGGCAGCCAATTTTAACTGCAATACATTCCCACATTAATATACATGTTCAAGTCATATTATCATGTGCAAAATAAGTCATGGCAAGAATCAAAATAGTTGTTTTCTAGAAAATTGAAAGATTAACATAAACATTTTGAAACTTTGGAACCAAAGTGAAACTAACCAAAAAGTAAGTTTTAGAGGATATTTGTATAAAATCTAACGGCTAATTAATATAACCATTTTGAAGTAAACAAAAGAGACCTACCAGCAAAAAAATAACCAAAATGGTATTTGTAAGTTTTAGACCTCCAAAATGGAACTAACCATCAAACAATTTTGTAGAGCTCTTCGATCAAACAAAACTATTTTGAAGCAAGATTTTACATTAGATCCTCCAAAATGGAATTAACCAAAATGGAACCAAACTTATAAAATGTTTAGTGCGTATTTGTATAATTAAGGTAAAAAAAAAAAAAAAGAAAGAAAAAAACCTAAAATGAAGAAACACCCCACAAACAGATCTAATGGCTATAAAAATTAAAATTTAAATGCTTGCATGCGTAATTTTAAGGCATATTAGATTTTAGGCATGGTCTCTAAGTAAGCAACAAGCTATAAAAATTAAAATTTCAACAGCCTATAAATTTTTTTGTCAAGAAATTAACTTACCATGGCCTCTCTGGCAAGGATGGTGTGGGCTAGCCTCTCCGACAAAGATACCATGGGGTGGGCTCTCTGGACGATTGTTGAAAAAAAAAAAAAGAAAAGAAAAAAGAAAGAAAGAAACAGGGGGAGAGAAAGGAATACTCGGGCGGTGACTACTGAAAAAGGAGGAGAGAAAAGATGAGGGTTTTAATTGACCCTCTCCCGATGCTTTTAAAATCGTCGGACTAAGTATGTTATCCCAACAGCAATTTGAACCATTGTCAGGATAACTTTAATCAAATTTCTGAAACCTTTTGTTTAAATTCACCCTCTCCCGACGCTCGCAAAACCATCGGGCTAAGTACAATATCCTGAAGGTGGTTCAAACTACTGTCGGGATAACTCTAATAAAAATTTTCCAACCTTATTTTTAAATTGACCATCTCCCGACAATTGCAAAACCGCTGGGCTAAGTACATTCTCTCTATGGTAGTTTGAACAACTGTCGCGAGAACTTTAATAAAATTTCTAAAACCTTTTTCTTTTAAATTCACCCTATCCCGATGCTCACAAAACCGTCGGGCTAAGTACATTATCCCGACAGTGGTTCAAAATACCGTCAAGATAACTCTAATAAAACTTTTCCAACCTTTTTCTTAAATTGACCTTCTTCCAACGATTGTAAAATCATCAGGCTAAGTACGTTCTCTGGACAGTAGCTTGAACCATTGCCAAGAGAACTTTAATAAAATCTTCCCAACCTTTTTTTTAAACTCGTTGCCTCGTCTATACCGTCGGGATACGCACTATCTCTTGACACTGCAATCTTAGCGTCGGGAGAAGCCAACAAATCTTTTTATTAATGTGGTTTATGTCGAAGAGAATGACATTGGGAGAGCCGATTTCGCCCGATGCAATTCAAATTTTTGTCAGGAGATTATCTTTTTCCTAACACCACACAAAAGCATTAGGAAAAATCGACTCTCCCGACTCGTTTTTTGGCATCGGGAAAAGTTTCGTCGGAAAAAACTAAAATTCTTGTAGTGTATATTTATATATTATATTATATTTATTTTATTATATATTATTACTAATTATATTTTCTCCATATCCGTGTTCTCATTGTGCGCTATTTTGCTCCTCAAATTCATAACACATTATTAGCATGAGCTCCTATCGTTTTCCTCGTTAAAGGTAGGTTTCAAAGATATGTCAATTTTTCCCTCTTCGTTATAATTAATAAATTTAACATTATTTTATATATTTAATATCTATTAAATTTCTAATGTAAATATAATATTTTATGATAATACTGTCATGAAAAATCTTACAAAAATCTGACTATACTATACTCAAATCAATATAGATATGAAGTTCATTGAACTAATCATATTTTATTATTCATTATTAATATGTTTTATTAGTTCTAGATTTTTTGGAAAGAAATCTAGTATTATAGTAATACATATTACTCTCCTTCATTATATGACAAGTCATTAAATGATTTATTAATTTACTGATAGACCTACCTAATTCTTAAAATACTACGTTTATGACAAATAATTAATAAAGATAGTATCGTAGTACTAGAAAAAATTTTGAACTTTTTCGGATCGGCTTCCGAGAACAATCATATGTCTTGACTTGCCAACTTGTAAGATGATAAATTTTTTACCATACCTCAAATTTCCTAGAAGTTTCGAATAATAATAATAATAATAATAATAATAATAATAATTACTAACTATTATTGCATTGAATCTGGGGTGTGTTTGGCACGCGAAATAAAATTGACATCTTAAACCGGTGATCATCTTGACGTCAGCATTCTAAATTCATTATTTAAAATTTTTTATTTCCTCATTGTTTCTAAAAGAAATTTTCTGGGCTGTTTTTAAATAAAAAAATGTTGAAAAATATTTTGAAATATAGTAAAATTTTATTGTAGTAGTGATAAATAGTCAATATATTATCTATTACTAATGAGATAATAATATTTTATTATATTTATATATATTTTTAGCAATTTTATCATTTAAATTATCTAAATTTTGTTATATAATTAATTTATCTCTATATAATTAAAATCACATTTGTTAACAATTTGTTTTTATTTTCTATTTTGAAAATTATAATAGTTTCTTTATAAATTACATGTCTTAGAAACACATTACCATTCTAAATTAAATTTCAAAAACAAAATAAAGTTTTTCAAAACTATTTTTTTAGTTTTCAAATTTTAGGGGGTGTTTGGCCCATTGACTTTATAAGTAGTTGATAAAAAAACATTATTATAGTTTACATATTTGTCGAAAAATTTTATCTTTCTTTTTTTTTCTCCTTTGCACATTTATCAATGAACTTCAACCTACAATTATGCACCTCAAACACAGACTTCTTAATCGTACGTATTATCTTCATATTTCATAACTCAACTCAATACCTCAAATACTCCATTAATTTATAAAAATTAGGATACTCCTCTATATTCCACTGATAACTTATTCTTTAGTTTGATTCATTCTTTATTCATCATTAAAAGTAAATCTTTTCTAACCAACTTGTAATCCAAAACAATAACCTGTATTAATTAAAATGTCAAAAGTTCATATCATCACATCCAAATTGTTTACCAAACATATATTCTATGAAATGTAAGAAGAAACAAAATGTTGATCAACTTTAATCTCTAAGAATAAGAATGTGATCATATATAAGCATAATAGGAAAACCTAACCAAACTAAATGTGTAAATATCCAAATATTTCAGTTCAATGATTAAGCTTATTTGTTATTAAACTCCAAAGCTAGTTAAATAAGAAAGCTATGTGCTAGTACTGGATTATAAAGTTATCAAATTTATTTGAAAGGGAAAAAAAAGATCAAGAAGAAGAAATTATAGTGGGTTATTGCAGCACCTCAAACTTCTATCTTGAACACATAAAATTTCAAATCCTATCACAAAATTCTGGTCTAGTAGCTATATGACAGAGAAAATATTGTCACTAATTTGGTTATTAATATATACTACCATATGTGATTTTATGGTGGCATAATTATATCATCTATCTATAGCAATCTTCACCTCATTATATATTCTTTTCTTTCTCAATGGTAAAAAACTTATATCTTAAAAAACAAGAGGACAAAAAGCATAATTAATAATTAAGACAATTTATTAGAGAATAAAGGACAAAGACTACTCATTAATCTTGGAGGCCCTTTAAATTAATTAACAACAAATCAACAATGAAACTAAATAAAAAAAAAAAAAAAGGCGAAAGAAGACATTACCGATGACAGCGGAGCTAATCAAATGGGCGATGGAACTAGTCGATGATCTCTCTCTCAACAACGGTAGTGAAGGACGATCTCTCTTTCTCAACAATGGCGGCGGCAGACGACCTCTTGGCGGCTAACAAACGGACTCTCGACAGTGAACGGACGAACTCTCTTTCTCAATTTCGCCTAGGATTTGGGATTTGGGGAAGAAGAATGCAGATGATCTACCTTCTGCATGATCTGAGTTTTTATACCAAATCTCCCGACAACCCTTGATAGTCGTCAAAAGATCCGGGAGTTATAACTCTCGATGGGAAACGTCCCACCACCGGGAGATAGTTCCAATCTCTTGACGACTAGTATACGTCGTCGGGAGTTGTTTCTAACTCCTAACAAATCTCTTACGTCGTCTTGAGAGACGACGTCTCCCGACGATGGATCTTCTGATGGCGGTTTTAGGCACCAGGAGTGCCTCTTTTTCTTGTAGTGTTAGTTTTTCTAATGTTTTCAAGACCAAAGAGTTATGACAAAACTTAACTTGAATTTTTGAGAACATTCCAAAACAAATGAATCAAGTAGTTTACAACTTATAAAATTAGCTTTTAAAAATAGAAAATAAAAAGTTTGATAGTTATCAAAGGAGACTTTCAAAATTTTATTACAATTCAATACATTTTCAAATAAAATCATATATATATATATATATATATAGATAAAATAATAATACAAATGGTTAGAGAAAGATGAGAAAAAAAGAAAGTGTGTATATATAAGACCACAATCATTGATCCTAAACAAAAGTTCAAGTTTTCATATTTCTTAAAAGATGATTACATAAACTCCATGACCAAAATTTTTAATCTTGAAGCCACCCACATGCTTCTCAAGTTGGACTTGTAAATAACAGATAAAACTCATATACTTGACAATAATAACAAAGGGGCCTTTTTTTTTTTTTTTTTAACTCTCTAAATGAAGAACTATGTTGTAAGCAACATCATGTTCTTAAACTCCTCAAAATCCAGCTTCCCATCCAAATTGGTGTCATAAGCTCGGATCATGCTTCTACAATAATCGATGTCATTTCTATTAGCGTCCCAAAGCTCGAGCCTCGACAACACATTTTCGAGCTCGTCGCAAGAAATGAAGCCATCGCCATTCATGTCAAATACTTTGAAAGCCATATATACAATCTCCATTTCTTCCTCATGATCATCTTGCAAACAGCCCACACCCCCCTTGCACTCACCTTTGTTTTGCTTCGATATCGACTCATAAAAGAACAAGAACTCATTGAAGTCGAGGCTCGGTTTCTCTAGAAATGATTCCAACTCCTCCATGGTTAATTGGATGCCAATCCTATCGAAGAGCCACTTGAGCTCCTGAAGGCAAATGAGGCCATCGCCGTTCTTGTCTAGCTTGTTGAAGATCCTGTGCAAGTCGTTGAAGCTAATTGAAGACATGGTTTTTTGTTCTTGGCTAATTGAAGACATGTGTGGAATTATTGTTGTCGATGAATTTATGATAAATTAGCCGCCTGCTGCAGCTTTTATAGGTAAAGGTGAGAGGAGAATTTTGAAATTAAATATTGGGAGAAATTTGCTGGAAGTTTCTACTTTCGTTTTCATGATGAGTACCGTACAAGTCTTAATTCTATTGGAAGTCAATAGTCAGCTCTAATATTGTCCGTTGGATCTAAAATTTAATTGAAAAAATAATAGGAATTGAGAAGATTGTTTTCGTTAACATTTTGTAGAAAAATTGGAGATATTTTGATCGGACTTTGACAAATGACAACTTCTAGAACTGACCCCTCTTTGTATTTTCATTGGCCCGATTCCATTCATCTCGGAATGAATCAGATTTGGTCGGATAATAGGACAGATTTAATTGTTTTTTTCTATATTAAATTTCATGGACGGGCAATGAGAAGGAAGGACTGAGTTTTTTAGTTAGTTAGCTCGTTACCACATTTTATACATATCATATTAAAGATGATCATATCTATCATAGTCTTAATATGATATTCACATTTTCATATCATATTAAAGATGATCATGTCTCATGAATATTGTAGTGGAGTGGAGAAAAATGATCACGATACACATGACAATCACAATAGGGTTACAATAGATATGATCATCTCTAATGTGATATGTAAAATACGATAGTGTGCTTTGTTGTAAGTAGAAAGTTAAATTTCATTTGTTGTTTAGGTGAATCTTTAATCATTTAAGGACCTCTGTATAAAAATCTCAAGAAATTGTTCTTAATATTATTTTGCAAATAAAAGCATTTTTTCTAGAATACTTTTGAGAGCGACACAACTAAATGCATCTAAAGAGCAATATTTGGGTACATCCCGATATGTACCTATCTTTATATCAATTTCATCACACAAAAAATATATAATATTTTAAGAAAGATGTTAAATGAATTTCTCATGTGACAAAGTTATGGTTAGACAATTTGATAGGATACACAAAAATGAATATAACGAGATGCTCCTAAATATTATTCCTCTTAATAATATTTTGACATTTGTTAAGAGTTTTGAAAACTATTTTTGGATGTCTAATCAAACATTCTCAAAAAATATCATTCCCAAACTCACTCTAGTTGAGAATCAATTCATAAGTTAGGCACGCAACATATGGTTACCCGTAATTTAGTTGGAGCTGCAACAGCCACAAGCCGTCTTTTCTTTTCCTAATGATCACAAAGAGTTATATACAACATGAAACTAAATCTGTACTAGGTTCAACTAATTCAAAAAGATGAAAGGCCTCATCTTCCAGGAAGTTTCCTAGAGTCAATGAAAAGATATAGTTATTTTTTTTCTATTCTAAGATAGCATTTGGCCAGAAGAATATAATTGTGGTGGAAATTAAGAAGCCGGTTTTGAGAATGAATACAGGCCAAAACTTGGAAAAAGTAATGCTATTTTTGAGGTGGGGTTACAGGCTTACCTCTTTATAGACATGAAGAGTCATGAGTCTAAGTTTCAATTATGTCACGGTATTGGAAGGTATATAAGGTAAAGAGAAGCATCATAGAAATTTCATTCTCCATCTCAAAATATTATTATTGCTCAACCAAATTATTTGAGACCAACTTAACATACATATTTATTATAGAATCAAAAATGTTACAAATTTTCTTTTCCTAAGGTAAGGAAAACAAATTATTTCACAGCAAAAACTGGTCCAACAAACGCCACGAATAAGAACTTCACCTTCAAGGTATTGCAGGCTGAAGTTCAAGTCTCAGTTTCTTTCTTCCTGCTCGATTTTGTTGATTCTGAAGCCCCTAATCCTTATTTCCTCTGGCACTGAAGTATCTTTATAATCAACGGGTTCGAGTGTCCAACCCTTGTTTTGCACTGAACCCTCCACTTTTACCTGCCAAAATGGATACAGGAATAGCTCTGTTTAACTAGTTTTTTGTTTTTGTTAAGATAATAATTGCTAGATGATGTGAAAGGTCAACGTCAATCAACAAACTACAGATTGGAAGACTATTATTTGAAACATTAAAGTCTACACATGCTCATGGAAACTAATATTTATACTTGATGGAATAGAGCAAAGAGTTAAACAGGATGCGGAAATTCTAAGCACATGGAGTTAGAAATAGTGCACCAAAAGAGATAAATACGCTTTCAAGCTTGATGGTGATGACGAAACGAAAAGTCTTTGAAATTGTAGGTGCTAGAGAAAACTTCTATAATTGTGGGCAGATCTTACCATGAAGGGGAAAATGAAAATAACTCAAGTTTGTTCGTAATTACTAGAACTTTGAATTTAATTAAAATTGCTCTCAGCATACCTCAGCATCTTCAGCTGTATTCACAATAAGAGTTCCATCCAAGGAGAGATCTTTTAGATAAACGTTTTTCCCCTTGATAACCATGGTAGAACGCTGAGAAATGGAGCAATTTCCACTAACTCTGCTCTTTATCTCTGAAAAGGTCAAACCCCATTTCGGTTTCCATGTGATGCGAGGCCAGACTTCAACCTCTTGGCCATTGAACACTTGTTCAACTGGATCGGCTACTTGAACTCCTGCCTGGCAAGATGGAAAAGGAGGCTTAAAATTAAGATACCAAGGAGAGAGTTACATGCTTCATCTTTCTTAGAAGCTACCAGCAACTAATGCTTATATGACATCACTGCTAATACTTTTTTCATGCACCATTTGATTTCTTAGAGATAAGAGCCTTTATGTAACATGGAAGACCAATTTTTAGTTACCACAGCTATCATACAGTGAAATAAAATAAATCAAGTACTCTAGCTGAGAACAGATATTTCTGCAGAAAGACAAAGGAATTAACACACTTCACCATAGAAGAGCAGTTCCAGGACACATATTACAAGATTATTCGAGCCAGAAGAACCATCCCATCCAAAACAAAAGATCAATGTATATCAAAAGTTGAGACGAGAGGGAAGAGTTAAAAAAAAAAAAAAAAAACCAACTTGTAAAATAAAGGAACCAACTAGAACTTAAAGAACCTAACGACTGCAGTGCAGAAAAAAATGATTTTTCCAGAAAAAACATAGCAGGGCATTTTCCCTGGGTTTGTTAAATTAAAAGAGTGAACTTTCTCATTTTTCAAAATGGACTTCATATTAGGCTGTAATTATGGCCATCTTCTATAGGACTCTAAAATCTATTGCCTTGGTAATTTAAAAAAACAAAAAAACAAAAAGATTGTACTCTTCATGCAGTTCCTCATTTTCTTTAGAGAGAGAGAGAGAGAGCTGTCAGATGATACCTTTCTGAGAATAAGGCTATTTGCACGGTAGATGGCCATTTCCCCTGAAGTAGCACTGTGATAAGGGTTTCCCTTCGGTACCTACACAAAACAAAATCCACAATTCTGAATGATAAGAAAGCCTACACAAAGATATATAGAATATACATATTCAAAGTTCAAATCAATGAAGAACAATTATATAAAGGTCTTGAAAAAAAGATATAGATATCAAGGATTCATTTTCGGGTTAAAATGTCTTGAGATTGCAAAACCAAGAAGAAAATGGAAGAGGGAAACATGATTAAATGTGTTATAAATTTGTTCCCGATATCCATAAACAATTTGCTAATTGGTGTAATAAATTGGGCTATTGGGTTTCAACTTTACCTTAGCAGCATCTTCGGGGTTATTCTTCACTGGAGCATAAGCAAGCCAGGTATCCATCACCTGAAAAAGTGGAACACAGAAAGCTTAAATACAAAAATGAGTAGGGATTTAGTGAGAAGGATTATTTCATCAATTAAAGAATTAAGAAAAATTCTACCGGACTCAAGGAAGAAATAATTAAAAGAATCAGATAGTCAAGTTGCTCTTTACATTTTCGAAAATCTGCATTACTTCCTAAGAGAAGAAAAATTACCGTAAATCCAATTCTAGCTGATGGAGGTAATGTCTTTGGATAATCTTGCATCATACACTCCAATCGGGTTGAGGACTTGAAAGAAGTCTTGCTAGCATCTTTATATCTGAAATTTTGTTTAAGATGAATTCTTTCAGCTACCATGAGCATGTTAAAAAATATGAAAGTGTTTAATTTTCAATGTATTTACAGGATTCAAAAGCTAAGAAAGTTCTTATTAATTTTTCATAAATGCAGGACATTCTAAAAACAGGAGTTTTTTTTTTTTTTTTTTTTTCAAATTGAAAATATATTTTATTCAACACCTTTTAATAAATAGCATTGAACCAAGTAAAGGGGTATTCCTATCAAACTTTGAACCTGGAGGGTCCACTGTCAAAGCAGTTCCAAAGCAACAAAGTTGAATTCTAAGAAAATCTCTTGCACAGATTTTATTATTGGGAGATTCTAAATAAGCTAATATTAAGTAACTATACAGCAAGTTACTTCCGTTACAGAATGGAGATCACAATTTTATGAGGCCAATGAAGAATACACCAAAAGAAATAGAGAGATAAATTGAAAAGGATGGTTAACTTATCCCACTGGGTAAGAATACAGACTATTTCAATGAACTTAACCCGGAATCCTTCTCAAATACGAAAATAAAATAAAATAAAATAAATGAATTTTTCCAATGGGTAATGTCAGAAACAATGGATAAGAAAACAAGGAAGAGTTTCCCACCAAAAGAAATACAAACTATATCATAACTCCAAAAATAGGGGCAAGAAAAATACTTGGGATTGACAAACTCCTTTATAGCACCTCCTGTTTTGCTCAGCTCCTCAATATAGGGACCAAGTTCTAAAATTAGCTGCAAAAAATATTTTAAAGTGCAAATCATGCATAAGACCAAAGCATAGATCAATCCACAATATAATAACAGCACAAAATCACAGAACAATGATTTCTTCACTTTCTAAGTTCTAACCATGTAACCCAGACATATTGAAAGCATTTTGATAGATTGCACTAAGTTTCAAAGCCGTTAATTGAACCTGTACACTTGCTAGATTGTCTGCCAACTAACTAAACTATTTAACGATTCATGGGAGTCCCGCACCATCCTTAATGTGAAAATTCAACTCTCATATATACCATGACATGAACTAGGGCGATGGAAATTAGATAATTATTAACACTAAAATTCAATCGTCCATAATGATGATGTAGCATCCATCTCTGCTTCCATTTTCACAAGTACCAACACTTGCACAGTGGACGCATACCAATACTTACACAGTGGACACATATGAGAAGAAAAAAAACTGTAAGATATTGTACAAGGGAAAAAGAACTGTTGGATATTTGAGAGAAGATTACTTGGTTTATATTTCCTGGAAAAGGAGAGAAGCCGGTTTCATTATTGACATCACCATCAGGAAATCCAGTTGCTCTAAGCAGTGGATCAAGCTGATTATATTCCACATTGATAACCATAGACCTCCCTAACAAAGGAAAAAAATACAGCTTCATATGTTATCCTTTGGAAGTCAGGATCAAGTACTCATGTACCAGCACGTAAATTTCATCAAATAGAACACTTTCAAGAACCCTAAGGGTAAGAATTACATAACAGCTACCACTATCGTATATGTGAAAGATTAAAAATATGTTCATCGCAATGTTTCTATTTTGATAACACCAATTATCTGTTATGAAATGCATGTTTTGTTGTTTTGACGAGTAGAATGAAACAAAATGCAACCAATAATTGGCATTTGACCCTTGCCCACATGGTGACAATGAATTTATACAACAATTCAAGAGGTAAAGAGACAAGAAGGCCGTAAAAGTTGAGATCCCCATGTTTTATTGGCTACCTCACACTTGCACTATTATCAATTTAGAACACTGTTATCCATGGATTGTAAATCCTTTTTGTTAATTTCATACATCGATGAAATTATTTCTTGTCAATGAAAGTTGTTGCTTCTATCAAAATAAATAAATGAAATTATCTCTTATAAAAAAAATGTGGTTATCCACATTAGACAAAGATTAAAGATCCACTAGAAATTAAAGAAAAATATCAACATGGATTCTTATTTGTGCACGTAGGCTGACTATTACACATTTGAATTCTCATAATATGCAGAGGAATAATAGCTTTCTATGTCTAAGCACAGAAAATCAATATTAACAAGGCATGTTGATAATACCATCAGCGTGTGTAAGACGAGTAATTCCACCAATGGCTTCTTTTGCTTTGCGTGGAACAGCAAGAGAATTAACATGGTACTCTCTTGTAGCACTTACACCCAAAGAAGCTGGAATTGCCTGCATAATCCAAGTAAAAGAGAATGAATTATAATAGCTACAAGTTCAAAGATATTCAAAAGACTTGGATGGTCTAAGGCCAAACCTTGAATAGAAGCCCATTTGTATCTTGGAAAAAGAGAACCCATCTTAAACCAGCATTGTGCCTTAGGAAATCATCCAAACAATAAAACAATGCAATACATAAAGAAGGTTAATAGAAGAAATTTATTTTTATAGGAAACGAGATATGTAGTAAAAAAGTCCAAAACAAGGCCACAAAAGAATAACCTAGGGCCTGGGCAGAGGAAACCCCTCCCAAAAACTAATGAATAAGTGCCTTACAATTGCTTACAATGAGAACTTGAAAAGAATCTTGTAATTACAAAAGAGTTTGAAATGATTTGGAACCCACCAAGACACGAAAGGTTTGAGACCAATACAAAAAGAATCAAAAGGCAACAACTTATCTTAAAAAATTCATTGGTTTCCTTCTCTTGAAAGGTGCCAAATTTTAATAAAAGAAAATCCCATCCAACGTGAATCAATCCTAGCAGAAATACTTCAACTGCTAACACAACATAATTCCAGTTACAGACCTTGATGCCTTTAGCTATAAAGCTCAAATTCATCACTCCAAAGTTCTTTTAATAGAATTCTGCAGCCCAAAGTTCAGATTACTCATCTTCTATTCCCTTCATGGCCAAAAGCCTCTATTTAGTAATGTTTTTATTTAAATAGGAAGTGGATGGTGGATTTCTTTTTCGCAGAGAATTTTTAAACTTAGAAGTCATGGCACTACCAGACAGACATTTTATTAACAAAACTAAGAAAGTATTATCCAGAACAAACATCTCAAAATAATCTCATTTGTAAGTTCAAAACTTCACAAACAAATTTTGTTAACGAAACCCTATAAATATTGTTTACTATTATTCCATCCCCTGTCCTACAGTGGTACTATGTGCTAAGGATCAGCAAGCATAACCAATGTGACCAACCAACTTTATAACTAGAAAGATTATAGCTACACATGAAATGACCATCTAATAATACTAAGAACAAGTTCTAGAGGAAAATTGAGCTCAAGGTCATGAGAAGTATAAGTTAAGACCATATGCCTTACCAATTTTTGAGAAGGCCACTAGAGTACAGAAGTGCATGGACATCCCCGTGGCCATGAGGCTTGGTCTATGAAATGAGAAAGGTTTGAGGGTGAACATAGTATATTATATATTGTAAGAAGGCTAAATATATCATTTGCTTCTTGAAGCAGGCCTATCCCTCTTTTTTCAAAACTATTTCAATTAAAACACTACATCCAAAAACATTGTTGAAATTAAATAACAAAATATTAACTTATATGGGATAAGATATGAGATAATCTAAGATACACGAATAAGGATACGACACAACACAACATGACAACATTTTCCAAAAATTTAGAACACAAGCACAACAAAGACGTGTTTATTAAAATATATACTGTTTAAACTGTTTACCATTTTGGTACTAAAACAAAATTCAAAGTCATAAGTGTGTACATTTATATGCTAAAAAATGAGTGATATTTTTCGATCTCACAACTTATTATATTTTTCATATATTATTATGCATCTATTCTAGTATAGATAACAAGCATTCAAAAAGTGTCTTACAATCATTAGCCTCTTTTCATTATTTCAATTGACATTTTGTTTTAAAAAAAACACACACACATTCAACTAGTGTCTAACACATTTATTGTGCTAATAAATTTCCACTACATGTTCACAAAGTGTAGGTGTGTTGGAAACGGACACGGTAGCCAAACTAAAGTACATAGTAGTAGAACATTTTTTTCTAAGTGTGTTTATCCTTTTTATGTTGAATATTTACCTCACTCCTCTATGATATAATTAAAACCTAAATGGTGCTTGTACTAAAAAAATATTATAAGGAAAATTTTTACAGATAGAAAAAATGTCAAACTATTTACAGAAATAGCAAACAAAACACTGATAGACATTGATAGACTTCTATCAGCATCTATCAAATAGTATTAATGATAGACTTCTATCAGCATCTATCAAATAGTATTAATGACAGACTTCTATCAGTTTCTATCACCGGTAGACACTGATAGACTTCTATCAATCTCTATCAAAGAATATTAAATTTTGCTATTTTGTGTAAATAGTTTCCCTTGTTTTCTATTTTTGAAAACACCCCAGATTTTATATATATAAACTAAATGGTACTATCCCAATTAAAAGGTCAAACAATAAAATATTAAAATGTTATCATAAGGCACTTTACATCTCATCTCACCCGATTAAGAAAAGCGAATTCGCTCGATAAAGTAATCATACGGTACTTGAAATATCATGTCGTTCCATTCTTCAACTTCAATGAAAATATTGAGAAGGGGGTTGGTTAAAATTTTAACATTGGGGATAAAATTGGAAAAAATGGCATATACTTCAAGGACTATTTGACATATATTTAGCATAAACCCCCAGACAGAAAAGAGAGAGAAAGGGAAGGAGAGAGAGCGTAAAGCAAACCTGAATCCTATATTTGTTATGTGGATCAACGGCAAGCCTGGCCTCATTATCATCCAAACAAGCAACTTTTTCCTATGATAAAAAGAAGGTAAATCTTTTTAGAATTGTTATTTTAGAACTGAAATAAACTACTATAACAAACCATATAAAACACTCGCCTGTTTTAAAAGTTTAACTTGTGAGGGTTTCATTCCAAAATAAGAATTTGATTCCAACAGTTCTACTGTACGTGTATGAGTATCATCTGATGTCATTATTACAAAAGGAATCTCTGTTTGACATTCACCTACAAAGTTAAAAAGAAAAGATATTGTCACTTCCCATGCACGGAAAAGTGGCAACTGCCCACTTCAGTGAGACAACAAACTTATGGCAAATCTAACCACAGCTGCAATATTCTGAGCTCTGACAAGCTTCCTAAAACCCAATGAACTAAAGAGACTAAACTTGATAGGATATATGGATATCCCTAGACCAGTGTTCAAATAGAAAATATACCCAAGCTTTCAGAAATGTTCAGTTCCAAGTAGCAGGAAGCACCATCCCAGTCAAAATGACAATGTAGTCCTAAAAAATATACTGCTTTATCATACTCTGTTGTCTTTCAAGTGTTCTTTGTTCACGTGATCCTACATATTAACCTCGCAAGCATGTTTCAAATATGACTGTTCATAGACTTCCAATTCTCTCTGGTCTTGTGCTTACAATCCAGAATTACTTGTTCTTCCATCAGTTAAATATAATTGCTCTAATTTAAGGGCCACTTTCCAGTTATATTTGTTAAGCCACAGCATCAAGCTCAATATGGTTGGCCACTGCTCAGAAATGAGGTGGGTTTGAGAACAAGGCTCGATATCATCCTATTCATAGCCTTTCAAACATGTTAACATGTTGCATGCTTAAGTTCCCCAGGGACTGGAGAGTTAAAAATTACTGGTCATAAACAAAAAATTACAAGATAGAACTTTAGGAATACCCAAATGGCCATAGTATTAGCATGACGAACCTGCAAGTCTATTGCTAGTTTCTTGAAGAGCCAAAACGTATTCAATGTAACTCTGTAAGAAACATGTTCCAGTAGTGGTTTCTGCTGGAAGAGCCACCTGAAATATGTATGTAAATCTTGAAACATAGAACAATGGAAAGATATAGAATATGTCACAAATCGTTGGCTATAGAACTTCCACGTGAAGTTAGACGAATCACCTTAATTCCATTATATCCTAGCCGCTCCCCAAGCCCACCAGCAACAAGAACAAATGCAGCCTTTCGGGCTTCTCTTACACCTCTGTCCTCAAAGCTGGCAAAGCTATCATCGCCAAAAGTCAAAACTTCACCAGTTGGAACCTACAAAGTCATCATCCGAGATCAACAGAAACTTTATTTGTTAACTACAGTCCATTACCAAACACATCACTAAAAGGATGGTGAAAATTGAGGATATTTCGCCATAACAGAAAAAATTGAAAAAATAAAAAATAAAAAATTGCTATCGCAGTAACTTAGGATGCTACAGTTCACTTACTTGTAAATAATTACTTTAGTTAAGTAAACTAATTCTATGAATCAGGATTTCGGGATGCTCAATAGATAATTTAAATTCACACCTCAAAATGATCTATGTTCTTAATTTCTTGACACTAGTATCACCACGGTGATTTATCCAAACTGAATAAAATTTTTATAATTATCTGACCTTTGTAGACTTTGATCTTGTTCATTTCATTTTCAGTGAAAGTAGTTTCACATCCCAGAAAAAATTTACAATAGATAGAGGTTTTATTGCTACAGTGCAATTTAATTCTTAACATACATATCTCATCACTTCCAAATAAAATATAAGAAAAATTTCCCGCTAAACCAAAAGCTTCCTCTACTATTTGTTAACGTCCATTGCCCATTTACAGCAGCAAAGAGAGTGCACTGTTCTCCAGTGGTATAATTTTCTTTTCTTTTTCTTTTTCTTTTTTTTTTTTTTTTTACTTACAGAGGGAGTGAAGCCATCGAATGGGTTCTTTCCTGCTTTGGAATCTGCTAAGAGTCCTCTGGCAGTCTTGATATAGGAGGCCAACCCCCCAGGATAGCTAGAATTAAGCCGAGCAACCTGCAATGAAATATCCAATTAAAGAGCATCCTAGGCACTAGAAAAATCGCTTCAGGATCTTTTCCACCAGAGAAACAGTAGCACAAGAAAATAAAATGAAACAAAAGCAAAACTTAAAACACGGATGAAATTTGTAAAAATTAAACCTTCAAGAAATTAAGGACACTTTTTACTTCAAAAGACAAAAGAATCTCCTTATTTTAGTTCAGTTACTTCCTTTGATATAGCAATAATGATTTATTTCCTTCAATGTAAAGCAAAATAAAATTTCCGTTCAATTTCTATTCACTCTCTCTCTCGCTTCTAATCTCTCTTAAAAATGTATAGTTGAATCGATATAACATTTAATCCTAACCTAAATAGTTCATTTTGATTTACTGATGGCATTGTCCATTAATTCCAAAAAATCAAAAGTGAAGAAACCCACTCATTCCACAACCGTACACCAGGTTCCATAAATAAAGCAATTAATAATAATAATAATAATAATACATTGTAGAGAAAGAAAGAACCAATTGCCCCCTAGAACACGACAACTGAAAAAGAAAAGCGAAAAAAAAAAAATATCAGAAGTCAAAAACAAAAAGGAAAGACCTGGTCGAAGAAAGCCTTCTTTTCATTATCATCAACGCCAGGCTCGGCCCAATGTTCAAAAAGATGACTCTGCCCCATTTCCAACAATATCTTCACCAATTCAATCTGTTCCATTCCATCACCACCAAACAAAATTACACCACAATAACTAAAAAACACCTGATTCACATCAACAAATTAGCACACATACCTGTTCAGGAGATAGAAGGTGGAGATTCTTCCGTAAATTAGGAACAGAGGAAACGAAATCTTCATTGATTCCAAGCTGAGAAAGCTCGAGTGCAGTGGAATCGACAGAGGAAGCCATGTTTTGAGTGCGATCAAATTCAAATCAAGAGAAGGGGGGAGGAAATTGAAGAAGATGAAGAAGAGGTAGGTAGTTGCATAAATAGAAGCGAAATGGAAGGTGAGTTTTGTGGATCTGGAATTTCTCCTCCGGTCGCGGTGAACGGACGCTACGTTGCAGCTGCTAATCGGTCAGTTGTTTTAATGGGTCCCCCTCGTCTTCGAATCCTCGCTGGCAATCTGAAAAAATTAAAAACCTTTTTTTGTTTGTTACTTTACTTTTATTTTATTTTTTTTAATAATATTTTTATTTTTCAGTGACAAAAAGTTAAAACTCGTGAGCGGATATTTTGGAGATGCCCGAATATCTTCTTTTTTTTTTTTTTTTTTTTTTTTTACTGTTTTTCCATTTTTATATTTTTTTAAAAAATAAATTGTAAAAACCACCCCTTAAGTAAGGTGATATTTACAATTATACCCTTAAATTTTTAATTGTTACAATTGTGGTTCAATTTCTACCATTATTATAAGTTTGAGGTTTCAATTTTAATACATGTATAACTTTGAATGCTCAATTTTTATAATGAAAAGTTTATGAGTATAGTTGCAACTATCACCATACTTCGAGGGTCATTTTTATAATTTTCTATTTTATTATTATTATTATTCCTACACAAAATGTATTAAAATTATATGACATAAATTATAGGGGTTGAATCGATATTTTCATTATATTGTAAAGAAACTTCTAGAATATAAAAAAGATAATAATAAAAAAAAAAAAAGATATGACCAATGTAAATATAATATAAATAATAAACATTTTAACTTGTTTTTAAAGGGTAAATGTTTTAAATGATAAAACTGCTTGAAATATTTACAAATATAGAAAAATGATATTGTCTGTTAGTGATAAATACTGTTAGACATCCATTAGTGCATATTACTTTTAGCCACACAATTAGACATTGCATTCAACCCACGTGGAACATTTTCAAAAGAGATAGTATTAAAAGCAGAAGATAATTTCCAGATTTCCTCTAGCCATAGACGAACTTCTTGTTGAGAGAATGTGTTCTTCAAAATTAAATTGATGGCTTCGTAGCAATCAGATTTTACAATAATCTGCTCACTCCCCAGTTTGTTGGCTAAATGTAATCCATGGCAATTGGTGTAGATTTCACCAAGGGGAGGGGAAAAAGAATATTGGAAGAATTAGTAGATGTTTGGGGTCGATGCCCTAAATCTCATAGGGTCCCATAGTTTGTAATTGTAATGTACAAACATTTTATTTATCTAATAAAATGTGTGATGTTTTATTTCAAAAATAAGTTACATTAACCACAAACCAATAAACTAACATCCAGAGTTATCTTATAGCTTAAACATATATATAGAGACTGAAGGAACTCTTATCAAAGAGTACCTCTAAGCGAAAGCAAGATCGTTCTAAACTCATTGTGACAAAAATACCGCATTCACATTCAAGAATACAAGTTATGCATTTAACAACAAATTATGGTTTTGCTTTGAACTTTACACAACAAAGGAGCAAGATACATACCAGTTGAAGAACTCTTCTTCGCCTTTAAATCTTGCTCTCGTCAACGGGTTGCACTTCTCATTCTCGCTGTGCAAGCCAAACCAATTGTCCACTAAATCTCACTATCGTCTACCCATGAACGGACTCATCATGAACAAGGCAGCAAGGAAGACACCACCACTCGAAACACTCAGTATTCTCGGAGTGAGAATCCAGGAGGTGTGGGCTCTGTTGGATTTGGTAGAGGGAATGAGGAAGGAACGATCGTTTACCACGACCAAGCAAGTGGGAGATATCAAGAGTCTATCGTATAGACAGATGCTTGATCGTTTAGGTAGAGGTACACGATCGTGTAGTAAACTGGGGTTGATCGTATAAACGATCATTTAGGTAATTCTATGCGATCGTTTAGGAAATGCGTGTGTGTACACGATCGTTTAGTAAACTTTGATCTATCGTGTATGCTCCCGATTTGCTACGCGATAGGTAGTGTACTCAATCGGTGAGCGAATATCTGCTCTTTTGCAAAATGAAAATCATTTTCATTTTATTCTTCAGTTACGAAAACTGAATGCAACCTCCCACTATCTCATTCGGTTATGGAGAAAAAATTGGCAACAATTATCCCATAATCATTTAATTAAAAAATAAATATAATCATATTATATTTATAACCTATGGTTTAATGTCACATGATATGCAACATATGAACCATAGTCCTTTTCTCCTCTACTAGATATAAATCATATTTATATCATTTTCCTCCAATTAATGTATCGCATACATCTTGTCAACTATATCATATATAATTGACCAGTTTAATCATATCATATATAATCAAACCCCCATTTGTCAATTTGAACACTTCAAACTGACCCAAAAACTGATTCTCAACTTGAATTCATTGAACTACCAAGGGCACCTTATGAACCTATGGCTTGAAGCTCTAACGGTACGTGAATAGCTGACTAAACTCTTTAGTCACGAGATCCACCATCCGTTAACTGTCAAGCATTCCACTAAAGACCGACAGCTGCATTCTTCTCACAATAGATATATTTCTGTGTCCATCGGATATAACCAATCAATAGTACGATAACCCTTCACAGATGCTCATAAGTATGGCTGGGCCAATTTACTATTTTTCCCCTGTAGTTACATCTAACTCCTTAAGTACCATTTATCCCTCTACTGAACAATGCAACATAGTCCTACTATGTGTGGACACCTCTCGGTCCATGAGAAGGTGTGTGGCACCACATCGTTCAAGCCCTGGAA
The DNA here is from genome assembly GCF_027475165.1 of Benincasa hispida. Lineage (NCBI taxonomy): Eukaryota > Viridiplantae > Streptophyta > Magnoliopsida > Cucurbitales > Cucurbitaceae > Benincasa > Benincasa hispida. The sequence goes on from NC_143481.1 coordinate 47,463,517, forward strand.
TCAGCCCTTAAGGGAGCAATCTATCTACTTACCCCTACTTCGGGGAAAAAGTGAATTCCATCTTGTGTAGCTGAGTTCCCAGGTCCCAAATCAAACGAATCCCCAAAGTGATAGGTTTGAGTCGGCGATCTGGCCATTCGCACCCATGCAAATTAAAGGACCGCCCTCAAAGGCAAGAGTTCCCAACTCACTCAGGATTGAGGTCATGTTACCTATGGTCATCCTAGTGAAGTGAAGTCACTGTCATGAATGACGTTATATAACGAGACTATAAAAATTTGTGGTCTGGTCTTATACAAATTCCTTTGTATAGGACGCCTCCGCTCACATGTCTCCACATGAATGATCAAGATCAAATCATCTGTAGCAAGTCACAACACTTGTAACTATTCTACAAAGCGGGTTGCATCCGTAGCGTTATCAGGATAAGGTTTCCCTCCTATGGATATTTGGTTATCACTTAAAACATGATCCACTTGTATGTCTCTACATACATGCTTAAGTTACAACGACAACCAGGGATCTTAGTTTATTGGTTTGTGGTAAAGCAATTAAAACATCCAATGTTCCATAAACAATAATGAAGAAAAAATCATATATTATTACATCACAAGCGTTTGTTCAATACTGTGTTTACAAACAATAAAATCCAACGAGAATTTAGGGCATCAACCCCAACAGAGACATACAGGTGGATCATGTTTAAGTGATAACCTAAATGGTTTGTAGTAGATTGATAAGGTTGGATACTTTATCCTGGTGACTCTACGAGTATGGCCCGCTTTGTAGATGTTACAATTGTTGTAAAGTGCTAGAAATGATCTAATCATGATCATTCATGTGGAGACATGTGAGTGGGATATTATATAAAAATAAGTTTGAATAGGACCGGACCACAAAATGTTTAGTCTCATTATATAAAGTCATTCCTAATAGAGACTTACATTTCACCAGGATGACCATGGGGAACATGATCTGAATCCTGAGTGAGCTGTGAACTCCTGCCTATGAAGACGGTCCTTTAATTTGTATGGATGAGAGTAGCCAGATCCTTGACTCAACAAGCCTATCATTTTGGGAATTCATTTGATTGGGGAGCTGAGAACACAGGTACACAAAAAGGAATTTACTTCTTCACCAATGTCGGGGCAAGTGGATAAATTGCTCCCTTAAGGGCTGATTCCAGGGCTTGAATAATGTGGCGCCACACCCTCTCCTGGCCCGAGAAAGGTTTAATCATAGTTGGACTATGATTTATTATTCATCAAATGGATCAATAGTACTTAAGGAATTAGATGTAACTATAGGGGCAAAATGGTAATTCTGGCTTAGCTGTACTTATGAGTAATTTGTGAAAGGTCATTGTACTGTTGATTGGTTATATCCAATGGACATAGAAATATATTTGTAGTGTGAAGAGTGCAGCTGTCGGTCTTTAGCGGAGTGCCCAACAGTTAAGAGATGGTGAATAATTTAATTAAAGAGTTTAATTAGTTACATATCGTTGGAGCTTCAAGCTATAGGTCCATGAGGTCCCCTCGGTAGCTCAACGGGAATAAATGAGAATCAGTTTTGGATTAATTTGAATTGTTCAAATTAATTGCGAGAATTAATTATATATGATATAATTAATTAAATTTTAATTATATGTGATAATAAGTACATAATATATTTGATACATTATGAAATTAACTATTTATGAGAGAGAATAAATATTTGAATATGATTCAAATATTAATTATATGAATTGAATTCATATTGTTAAATTTAATGTAAATGTGATTTATATTAAATGTCATTAGTGAGAGCAAATAAACTAAAGGATATATTGTATATGATACAACATTAAAACTATAGGTTATATATTATATTTGATATAACATATAGTTTAATATATATTATAGAATAAGGTAGTTATCATAATAATATATATTAAAATACTTACTAAATAAATAATTTATTTTATTTATTTATGTTTTGAATTTATTAATGGGAGGGAGTTATAACTCCCTTCCCTCCCTCCTTTTCTCTCCATTTTTTTTATATGAGTGGAAAACGGTTCCAAATTCTTCTTCATCTTTTTCGTGCAAAAGGGTTGGTTGACACAAAAGTGAGTTATGTGTTTTTACAGAGAAGTCATTTCCTCTGCACCTCATCTCTTCCTCTCAATCAATCCCTCCCTCTTAATCCAAAATCACCAAGCTCACACCTCTTGGGTTCTCTTGGGTTCTCTACCTAGAGAATACTGAGGTTTCCAATGGGTGGTGTCCAATTGGCCATTTTTGGATTATGTTCGTGATTTGCATAAAGAAGAGAATTACGTGAAGATTGGTTTTTCTAGGGCAAGCCTTTAAACTCTTATTCTCTTCTTTTTTTTAGCATGTTGTATTTTATTATTTTCAATACATAATTTGTATGTTTTACTGTAAAATTTGAATTCTGTAAATTTTGGGAAATTGGGCGATCCTACTTCCGCTCAAGGTCCCTTCAAAGGGTTCCTTCAATTGGTATCAGAGCCAAGTTTTGATCCTAATTTCCATACATTTTCCAAACTTTAGGGAGATTTTTTTTACTGCATTCGATCTGTTCATGAGATAAATAATTTTTATTGTGGTTTGCATTAATGGATGTTTCGGGATTGGACTGTATTATTTTATGGCATTCTTTTACTTTTTCGGTCTATAAAGGCCCATGTTTTGGGGCATAATTAAGCAATCGAGTCTGTATTCAAAGTTTTGAGTCATTCGTGATGCTTCGTGGCAAAATTTTGGAGAAAACGAGGCAAAAAAATGATGGAATTTCTAAGGTTAAATGTTACAATATAAGGTTGAATGTATGTATTGAATGTATGCTATTTCTAAGTTCATTACTTTTTTATATAAAAGTTATATATTAGTAATGAATGAACATTGCATAAAACATGATACTACCTTAGGTTAATTTATAAGTGTTATAAATAACTTATGTATGTCTAGCTTGCAATTTTGAATAGTTTTAATTATTTCATTTTTTTATAAGTGTTATAATTAATGAAATTAGAATTAAAATCAATAATAAAGAGTTTCATGCAAACCTTAGACTTTAATCATTTTTTAAAAGAGTTTTAATATTTGATTGAGATAGACCTAAGATCACGTTTCTAATGAGATTAGAAATCTAAGTTTAATCTTTTAAATCGGTTTAATAAGATTAAATTAATTCTAATAAAAGATTAAATATGTAACAAATGTATCTATAAGGGACCTTTTGGCTAAGGTTGGTTTTGGCTAGGCTGGGATACTTAAGTCGATGGAAACGTCACAACCTTACTTTGGAACCTAACTAGAAAGGTGAATTAGATAGATTTGTTACATGCATGCAAATTTGATGAAAGTCTATTAGAGTTTAATAAGACTTGAATCAAAGTTGTTTAATCATAAAAAATAAGTGTTATTTTTTAACAAATTAAACAAATCACTTAGATAAAATCAGTAGCTAGATTTTCTAAGTTAATGTACCCTAGGTAGAACATTCAGTGGGAGGTAAATGGGGTATATGATACTTCACTTTAATCTCTACACGTTTCTCCCTAAAAGTTCACACCGTGAGATCTATCCTCTGACTCGAGGCAATCTGAGATTGTCCCCCTATGGGTAGCATTTGGGTAAGTCAATACTAAGGTGAATGGAGAGAATGTTCATAGTAAATGGGAGCGAGACGTGTGACAACATATCCCACAGTCTCTTTAGGTTGGATAAAGTTTTTGTGCATCGCCTCGTGGAATCGTAGGTATCCCCCTAAAGGATGGCAGTTTTCCACAACTCCTTATTTGATCTCCAGAAATTGATAAGGTTGCTTTAGCCTCTTGTCCTAATTAATTTTTTCCTAAGGTTGGCTCATTAGGGAGGGACTCTAGGGCCTAAAATGAGGGGTTACACTTACACAGAATTGTTAAGGATGTTAACAAATTCTAGTCCGAACAATGGTGACTATTAGATTCAGTTACAAGGAGTTGTTTCTGTCTAATGGATGAGATTGTCTCATTTCAGTGAAAAGGCACTTGATCATTCTAGATGACTTTTGTCCTGCCTCATTGAACCATCATTGCAAAATAGATATCACTTAGGGACACTAAAACTATTTTGCTAAAACTTGATTGGTTTTCTAAAAGTGGTTTAATGCAAGTAGACCTATTTAAGTTTGTTCATTTTTCAACAATTTTAATATGGCTACCGCTACACTTAGTTTGCTTGCCACTGATAAATTGACTGGCGAAAATTACGCTAGTTGGAAAAACACCATTAACATGATACTAATCATTGATGATCTCCTCTTTATCCTTACGGAGGAATGTTCTCCTAGTCCACCTCCTACCGCTACTTGAAATGTTCGAGAAGTGTATGAGTGCTGGACACGGGCGAACGAGAAGGCCCGAGCGTATATCTTGGCAAGCCTTAAGTACCCTAACCTAGACAGAACCCGCCTTAGACAAAAGGTCCCTTATAGATAGATCTAATACAATTTTAATCTTTTATGTCAATCAATTTAATCCTATTAAACTGATTTAAAAAGATTAAACTAGATTGCTAATCCTATTAGAACCTTGAACTTAGGTCTATCTTAATCCAATTTTAAAACCCTTTTAAAAATGAGTTTGCCTAAGTTCGGATGCAACTCTTTCTTATTGATTTTAGTTCTAATTTCTATTATGATGCTTATAACATAAACAACCAAAACCATCCACAATACGAAGCAAACACATAAAAGGCATTCATAACTTTTACAAACAGCCTAAGTATCATGCTCCATCCATTGTTCATTCATTGCTACTTTTATATAACTCTTATACAAAACAACAACGAACAAAGCAAAACATGCTTCCATTCACCCTTATACTATAACGCTTATAATATAAAGATGATGCATGAATATGCTTACTACATGCATAAATATAACTCTTATATTTCATGATGAATGTGTATGCTTTCTAGTAATTTCATCATGCCATATTATAACACTTATAATACATGATGCATGAATAATTGCACAACCTAAGGTGACTTTCAAATCTATATGTCATATACTATGCCATATAAACCACATACATCTCATGTATATTAAACAAAAATTGATGAACGGGGATAATTAGCCTCAAAATCCTCAAAACTAAAAGCTAACTATTACACAAGCAAAGAGTCACTGGTTCAAACAGGCGAACTGGGTCTTGAATCGTCAGGTCGAAGTCCGCGTCTCCATTGATCGTGTATCAAAATCGAGTGATCGCCTACACGAAAGAGTAAACACTTTACTCAATCGTTTACCAACGTTTCCAGAGCTATATGATCGTGTACCTTTTACTATGCGATGAAACATGAGGTAAGCGATCGTGCAGCGCACAACGCACAACGCAAACCTCAAACGATCATCTAAACGACAACGATGCAGTGAAGCACAATCGTCTAAACGATCGCTGAGCGAGTGCCAAAGTAACGTATACTGCGTGATTGTGTAGGCAGTAACTATGCGATGAGGTATGCTAACTACACGATCATTTAGTGCACACATCTTTACTAAACGATGAGCATCAAATGCTCCCACTCGATCATTTACCTTCAGCGTTTACGCGATCGAGCAACCAACGTTACACAATAGAGTAAACGTTTTACCCCATTGTCTAGCATTAGCTAAACGATCATTTAGTACATACTACACGATCGCATAGAAAAATCTACACGGTCGTTTAGCCAAATCCCAATGATCGTTTACCTGAGGCTACACGATACAACCAACTCTTGGTCTTCTTCTTCGCTGAGAACCGCATCTCCATGCTTCAAAACTTCATCATGAACTCGAAAAACTCAAACATTTTGAATTACAGACTCGATTGCTTGTTAATTATGCCAAAAAACACAGGGGCCCTTACAAATTAACACTTTGTAATCAAAAGAAATCTTTAAACAGAGGCAATTAACTTGTAAACATTCACCAACACCATCCAAAAAAGCATTTAACACTTAAACGCAAATGCAGAAAACAAACTACGACTGTAAAAGAAGTTCGAAACAAAAGTGAAGTTTGGAATATCAGAACAACCTGGCTCTGATACCAATTGAAGGAAATCTGACATGCGGATTTCCATGAGCAACGGAATGATTGTTCCAAATTTTATTCGATATTGAACATATACAATTATAGTCAAGAACTGGAAACTTACAGGTCATGCACAATACGAAACTACAGCATACTTTACAAAGAGATCAAGGGAAAGATTATACATACCTCTGAAGACTTATCTTCAAACTCCCTCGATCACGAACACTTGTTCAATCTCCAAGATAGCAACACACGAATGCTTGAGTACAATGACCGCAACATAGCACGATCCACATCAACCACGAATTCAACAATCTTCAAGATCACAAACCCAACGAACGACCTCCAAAACCTTGACCTTATTCAAGTTGAGTGAAGACACCACCAATCGTGTAGACAATTAAGTAAGTGGGAGATGACGAGAGTCTATCGTATAGATGAATGTTCAATCGTTTAGAATAAGGTAAGCTATCATATAGAAAATGCACTGTGATCGTTTAGCTACGACTAGCTGAGTGAACTATCGTATTATGTCACTCCACGATCGTTTAGTCTCTTTTTCAACTATCGTTTAGTGAATCCAATTCACTTGACAACAATCCGTGAGATCTTTCTGTGAATAAAAACTCTAGCAACATCTTACTAAATTTAGGTAAACATTTTTCCTTTTATCTCATGGTTACCATGAAACCACCAATAACCTCTCACTCAATTGGTTATTAGAGGAAAAGATATAATTATCCAATAATTAATATTATTATAAATATATATGATAGCTAACTTACCATATTATATTTATAACCTAAAGTTTTAATATTTCATCTCAGGAAACATATAAACCATAGTTTTTTGTCTATTTCATGGTACCTAATGTAAATCTCATTTACATTAACCCTCCACTTGATGTATCTCATACATCACACTGATCATATCATATATAATCAAATTCCCTCTTGTCAATTTGAACATTTCAAGTCAACACCAAGAACTGATTTTCAACTTGAATCCATTGAGCTACCAAGGGAACCTTATGGACCTGTAGCTTGAAGCTCCAATGGTATGTGAATAACTGACTAAACTCTATAGTGATGAGATCCACCATCCATTAACTTCTAGGCACTCTACTAAACTCTAACAGCTACACTCTCCTTACTATAGATATATTTTATGTCCATATCAACCATCAATAGTGCGATAACCCTTCACAGATCGCTCGTAAGTACAACTAGGCCAATAACCGTAATGCCTCTGTAGTTACATCTAACTTCTTAAGAATCATTAATCCCTCTAATGAACATAAGTCATAGTCCTACTGTGATTGAGTCCTCTCTTCTAAAGAGAAGTGTTGGCCACTATGTTCAAGACCCGAAATCAACCTTTAAGGGAGCAATCTATCTACTTATCCTTGCTTCGAGGAAGGAGTAAATTCCATCTTGTGTAATTGAATTCCCAGCTCCCAAATCAGACAAATCCCCAAAAAGGTAGGCATGTTGAGTTGGCAATCTGGCCACTCTCACCCATACTAATCAAAGGACCGCCCTCAAACTCAGGAGTTCCCAAAACACTCAGGATTGAGGTCATGTCACCTATGGTTGTTTAGGTGAGATGTAAGTCTCAAGTATCAACGGCGTTATATAAAGAGACTATTCATCTCGTAGTTCGGTCTTATACAAACTCTTTGTATAGGATACCTCCGCTCGCATGTCTCCCCATGAATGGTTAGGATTTACCATCTGTAGTAGTTCACAACACTTGTAAACCTCTACAAAGCAGGCTGTATCTGTAGTGTCACCAGGATCAAATATCCCTCCTTAATCCTTAAACTACATACCTTTTTAGGTTAAGGCATGATCCACTTATATATCTCATATACATGCTTAAGTTTACATACAATAACCATGGAGCTTTGTTTATTGGATATGAGTAAATGTCAAATAAAAAAACTCTTATTTTATTCATAACAATGTGTACAGTTTACAAACTACGAGACTCCGAGAGAATTAGAACACCAATCCCAACATAATGAGCTTTCCAAAGAAACTATTGAATCTTCAACAAAATTTGTTGAAGAGCCTATTACCTAAAAAAGAGTTGTTGAAGTAGGTTCATCTAGTATGTCAAATCCATCTCAAGTGTTGAGGGAACCTCGACGTAGTGGGAGGGTTGCAAACAAACCTATTTGCTATATGGGTTTAACTAAAATCCTAGCTATGGTAGTTAATGGTGAGGTTGATGATCCATTATCTTATAAGAAGGCAATGGAGGATGTTGACAAAGATGAATAGATCAAAGCCATGGATCTCGAAATGGAGTCTATGTACTTAAATTCAGTTTGGGATTTTGTAGATAAACCTGATGGGGTTGAACCTATAGGTTATAAATGGATCTACAAGAGGAAAGGGGGTGCAGATGGGAAGGTGCAAACCTTCAAGGTTATACTGGTAGCAAAGGGCTATACCCAGGTAGAGTGAGTCGTCCTATCCATTGCCTCATATATGACTATGAGATATGGCAAATGGATGTCAAAACTACTTTTCTGAATGACAATCTTGAGGAGACCATTTATATGGTACAGCCCAAGGGATTCATAGTCCAAGGTCAAGAGAAAAAGGTTTGCAAGCTAAATCAGTCCATTTATGGCCTGAAACAGGCATCTCAATCTTGGAACATAAGGTTTGATACTGCGATCAAATCTTATGGCTTTGATTAGAACGTTGATGAACCTTGTGTCTACAAGAAGGTCATCAACAGTTTAGTAGTTTTCCTAGTGTTGTATGTAGATGATACCCTACTCATTTGGAATGATGTAGGCTTACTTACTACAGTTAAGAACTAGCTAGCGACCCAATTCCAAATGAAAGATTTGAGAGAGTCTCAGTTTGTCCTTGGTATTCAGATCTGTCGGGATCAAAAGAACAAAATACTAGCATTGTCTCAAGCATTGTATATTAAAAAGATGTTGATCAAATATTTGATGCAAAACTCCAAGAGGGCTTATTGCCTTTCAGGCATGGAGTTACATTGTCTAAGGCACAATGTCCTAAGACACCTTAAAAGGTTGAGGAAATGAGACAGGTCCCCTATGCATCTGTCGTGGGCAGTTTGATGTATGCAATGTTATGTACTAGACGTGACATCTGCTATGCAATAGGGATAGTCAGTAGATATCAATCTAACCCATGATATGATCACTGGATAGTCGTCAAGAACATCCTCAAGTATCTTCGGAGAACGATGAAGGAACTCTTATTCAAGAGAACCAGTGAGCGGAAGCAAGATCTTTCTAAGCCCAATGTGAAAGAATAAATGCATTAAAAAACATACAAGAATGGTTATGCATTATAAAGAAAATTACAGCATGCTTTCTTAACTAAACAAAAGGAATTGAGAGACAAACCTTTGAATAACTTTTCTTCTGGAAATATTTCGCTCTCATGAGCAATCAAACAACAATCTCTCGCTTTCGTGAGCAATCATGAATTATCTAATCCACGAACAACAACCCTTGACACTACCACTCGACAACCTTAGTATTCTTGGAGTGAGAATCCAGGAGGTGTGGGCTCTGTGTGAATTTGGTAGAGGGAAGAAGGAAGAAAACGATCGAACTACACGATCAAGTAAGTGGGAAAAAGGTTTTGTCTATCGCATAGACTGAGAGTACTTGATCGTTTAGTAATCTCTCACTCTTATGAGAATCTTCTAGCCAATCGTTTAGTAATATCTCGCTCTCGTGAGCAATCATCTAGCCGATTGTTTAGTCTCTCGCTCAATCGTTTAGAGCTAATCATCTAGCGAATCTCGCTCGATCGTTTATTCTCTCATGAGGGCTATGTATAGTCTCTTGTGAGCGATCGATTAGTAATTCACTAAATGAAGCAATCGTTCAAAAATGAAAATCTTTTCATTTTTATTCTTCAGTTATTAAAAACTGAAAAATAACCTCCCACTTGCACGGTTAAAGGAGAAAATAAATAACCAACCAAAAAAATTATCTCATAATTTTTTTTTATTATAAATTAATATAATAACTAACTTATCATATTATATTTATAACCTATAGTTTTAATATCACATCATATGTAATATTTAAACCATAGTTCTTTTCTGTTTTATTTAATATAAATCATATTTATATCAAATCCTCCAATTAATGTATCTAATACATCAAATCAATTATATCACATATAATTGAACCAATTTAATTATATCATATATAATCAAATTCTCTCTCGTTAATTTGAACATTTCAAACTAACCCAAAACTAATTTTCAACTTGAATCCATTGAGCTACTAAGGGGATCTTATGGACCTGTGGCTTGAAGCTCCAACGGTACGTGAATAACTGATGATACATTATAATATAAAATTTATATTTTAATTAAACTTTATAATATAAATTCAATTTTGGATATGATACAAAATTAATTAATGAGAGAATTAAATATTTGAATGAGTTCAAATATTAATTTAATATGAATTAGATTCATATTAAAACTATAGGTTAAAATTCATGCATATTAGACGCACATTAAAACTATTATAGTTATGAGAGAAATACAATTGAATATGATTCAAATGTAGGTTAAATTAAATATGTGATATTTAATTTAGTAATTAACTAATTGGACTAATTAATTAATTAATTTAATATGATTTAAATAGGTTTATTAATTAAATTGGATTTAATTAATCAATTAAATTATTTATTATTAATTTATTTTATTTTATCAAATTAAATAATAATAAAAATAACTCGTGGGAGTTATAAAAAAGAACGTGGATCACTGCCCACGTTTGACAGTTTCTCTCTCTCTCCAATAGGTTCTCACACATGATATACCTGAGAGATGAAGAAGTTTTTTTTTTGGAAGAAATCAAGCACAAAAAGTGATTTGGTAAAAAGAATTCCCTCTAAAATTCTCTTAATTTCCCAATTTTAGATTAGTTCCCACAAATCAATAACCCCAATTTCTCAAAAAATAGGTTCGTGGTGGTATTCATATATTCCATCCAAGGAGAATTGGTCTTTTCATTTGAGTTGTCAATAAACTTGTAACGTTTTTCATTCTCTGTAAGATTAAATTCCCAAAAGGTAAAGCATGCTTAACCAAATTTATAATGTGGGTTGAAGTTTTTTTTATCTGCTTTAATTTGTATGTTTTGCCAGTATACTAGTATTATAGATTCTAGATTAATTTCGAGTTAGGTCTTGGTTCTTTCGCTACGTTTAGGGCTTTTATCCCTGCAGGTTTGTATGATATAATACACATCCATATATTTCATATATACCTACAGGTAAATCCGGTTAAGAATATGAACTACCAGATTATTGATGGAACCAGACAACACATCGTACACTTACCTATGAAGATGTGCAGTTGTAGGATGTGGGAAATTTTGCAAATATCTTGTTCTCACGCATGTATTTTTTTGACCAAAAAGCATGTGTCTATGAAGCAATGTGTTTCATTATACTATTTGAACTCCACTTTTGGTTCAATATATCGAGACTTGATCCATCGTGATTATCGACGATGGCTCATACCCGAGGACGTGATGTCCATTAATGTCCTCCCGCCAAATGTGAAACGTCCAGTTGGTCGAAGAAAGAAGACTATAATTCCTTCACAAATGGAGTTCATGAGAAGCGTTAAATGTGGCCGTTGTGGAAGACATGGTCATAATCGGGTGAGATGCAGACATTCTTTTAGATAGTAGGGATATTCATGAGAAGTGAAGAGAATAATTGGTGGTACTGTGAAGAATCGGGGATATCCAACCATTCATACCTTCCCTTTTAAGTTTTGATAATTTTTCAGTTTTGGTACTTTAAATATTGGCAATTTCATGTTTTAGACTTCTTTATTGGTTATTATTTGTTGATTTTATTATTTATTTAAGTTAAACTTAGTTATTTTGGCAATTCATGTTTTAGAATTTTTTGCTATTTTTTTGGAAACTTCTTTTATGTTGTTTATTGTTAATATATATAATATATATCCATCACAGTATATATACCATCTCTATATGAAGCATAGTGATAATGCTGACATAAGTATCAACTATATACATTAAGATCACATACGTACCAACTTATACATAAATATTTTGAAGACAATATATTGGATATTTATCGAGCGAAAGAGTGGTCGTTGTAAACCTCTCTTCGCCAATCAAATAATATTTATAAATCATAGAACTATCTACCTATACTACTAAATAGCACAAGCGGAAAGTTCGAGGATCGAACCATAGGGAGCCAAAGATAGGATCTCTCTAAGCTAAATTAGTCTGTGGAAAGCAGTAAAAGTGAATGGTTTTGGTTGTTTGGTTTGACAGGAAAACTAAATGCGGGAATTTAAAGTACGAAAAATAAAATTAGACTGAGAAAGAGAGAGATCGATACACGAGATTACCTTCATCGATTAAGAGACTATCGGGCTATCTATAGACCATTTTATTGGTTTATCATGCTTTGTTCATGGGTTACCTACTTCTCAAGCCCAATCGAATGTACAAAAATTGGGATAGACTCCCTAAGGAAAACCAACATGATGTCGATTCTTAATTAACTGAGCAGTGTCATGAAAACCTATTTACTTAGCTAATCACATTAAGCTATTGGATTGATTAGGACATTAAATTAAATTGGTCAAATCTAACCTAAAGTATTTTCATTCCTTAAGTTTCGTTATCTTTCGCTATTGGGTGATCCTAGAATCCTAGCAATCAAGCCATAACATAACTAAAACCCATTGCTACTCAAATTAAGCATGTTTTGGATGCAATTACGAACACCTAAAACATGCGTAGCATGAGTGAATGAATATACCAGCATTAACGATTAAGTTGTCAACTTAATCTACCAATATATTCATCCTAGACATTCAAGTAAGGAAAGAAAAACAATAAGAAGTATAAAATCTCAAAAACCGAATCCTGATGCCAAAATATACAAATAAATCTCAAAATACAAAAAAATATCATGAGTTTTGGCTAAAGATGGCCAAAACCAAGCTAATGCTCTCAAAATCGGCCTAACTCTCCTCCTCTTCTGACCTAAAAATGAAAATCGGCTTTTACAAAATTTGCACAACGTTGCGGTGCTCTAGGCCTTGAAGTAATAGATCTTGAGGTATTCCAAGACTATTTATGCAATTCAATTTTTCTAAGAAAAATTTTTTCAATACAAACCAAGTGACAACCGGTATATAAGTAATTTTGAGGTTGAATGTTGATAAAAAGCAATAAACAAGAGTGTTAAACAGGGATGCAATTATGTTTTAACCAAAAGAGCAATGTGCCTTGGGTAATGCAGTCACATCATACCAAAACAGTGACTTAGTCATGGGTAGGAACTCCTCCTATTCGGTCTTGTGTCAAATTCCTTTAGGAATTCTAAGCAGCTAATGCTTATATTTCTATGGTTAACTGGATCTTAAATTAATTACATGTAATTTCTTTACTCTATGGTGTCCCTTATTTCTAAGGCGACGTGACAGTCCTATTTCTAGGCTCTTAGTCTCATATTCTTTTGTGAAATCAGTTTATATTCTAACCTTCTCGGCATTAAGACTCTACTAGATTGCTAAATTAAGTGATTAATCTAACTTAATAATATTTATCCATAAACTCAACAAAGGAAATGCAAAAGTCAATGGGGTATGAAGCATAAGCATTGGTCAAGCCATAAAGCCCTAGGGTATTCACATAACTGAACCTCTTAAAGAATTTAGCTCATGATTAATAATAAATGACTAGATTTCATTAAATTAAAAATCATGACTACAAGATAAATGTTCGACGAGAAGAAAAGAAATAGTGATAGAAAATTGCAAAGAGAAACTAAAAGAAATACTGGAAATATAATAAGAACGACCTTGTGACAATCTCTCACTCATCCAATTTTTTTCCTAGGATGATTCTCCTCTTTCAAAGACGAATTTCACTTCTCCACACGTTTTCAGGGGTAGAAGTAACCTATAGTACTCAAGCCTCAGAGGGACTTCCGTTCTTGAAGCTTGCTAACTGGAAAGATGAGATTTCGGTCAAGGGATGATTGAATTTTGTTGGTGGAGTGTGGATGGAGTTCGATGGAGGGTTGATGTTTGAACTGGGAGGCTTCTCCTCTTGGTGGTTGAAGAATGACCTAAAATCATGCTCTAGACGTTTATCCATCATTTTAGGCATTGAATAACAGCTTTGATCGAGGAAATAACAACCAATTCAAAAAGCTCATATAATCACCCCAAATTACTAAAAAAATTAGGGTTTTATGATACGGTCACAAGTGAATTTGGTGATACGGTCACAATGAAGTCAAAATCTAAAAATAATCAAAAATTAGTCCAAAAGCTCATATAATCACCCCAAATCACTAGAAATACATTTTAGACAATTCAAAAACATGTGATTGTTTATTTTATATAATTTGGACATCGTGAGATCAAAATATCAAATAAAGTGCAACTTTTACTAAATGAAAGTACTAAAATAAATGGTAAAAACATGCAGTTTTTGACATAAATCACATTCGTCATACAATGTATAATATATACACATTAACATATACGATCATTATGTGCTATATGTACCCACTAAACATAATCCAATCCTCAAAATATTCCGTTCATTACAAGTTGCATATTATCCCTAAACCCATATAGACATATCAGATTTAGGACAGTATATTGGCCATAACCACTATATATAATATTAAACAGTGTATATGGAACTGTACTTGTTCATCCTACAAATATATGTTGACTTATGTAATATACACGATGTAGAAAGCATTTAAATGCTAAAGTAATTGGAATTTTGATTTCAAACAAAATACTAACGTACCTACGTATAATGTTTTCAATATAGTGATTACTTTTAAGACATAAAAACAACCACATTTCATACTAAAGTAGTCCGATTAAGAACGTTGAACTCTATAATCTACCCAAAAATCTCTAAAAACTGAAATAATTCTTGCATGTCAGAATCGACGACTTTATTACTCATAGTTTTAAATCACTCCTCATGTGCTGAAGAATGAAGCTACAATTGGAAATATACCCTCAAATGCCGACTCAGAAGTTGAAGAACATTTTGAAATTTCAATGAAAATAGGCCGATATATATTTTAGATGTTTTTAACATGAGCCTTGAGAAAATGTAGAACGGAACGACAATAAAATACCGGAGAAGTTAGGTCTCGAAAAATATAGAGGCTTTTGGTCTCAAATGTACCCAATGTACCAGAGAATTTAGGACGTGTTTGATATGTAAGTTTGAAATTTTAAACCCAGAATGTTAAGCTGGTTAAGCTGAGAGGTTTAGGTAACCTAATTTTAAGAAAACTGTGTTTGGAGTGTAGCTTTGAAAATTTGGATTTAAGAAGCTGTGTTTGGAGTACAGGCTAAGCTTGGGAATGAATGGTAAATTTTTAAATTTTGAGTTTTGTAATTTTTTTTTTTTTTTTTTTGTATTTAATCGATGGTTAGATTTTAGATTACTTTAAATTTGTCATCTTAATTATTTCAATATAGTTAAATTTAAAGTAAACTAAAAAATTTAGATAAATATATTTTTTAATTTTGAAATAGAGATTTGACTAAAATATAGTTTTATTTAATTTATTGTCTTAATAATTTGGTATTTTGATTTTGCTATGTTTTGAAATAAAATTTCATAGACTTCTATCACTTTAACTAATCTAAAAATGATCGATTTTTGTTATCAACTTCAAATTGAAATAAACTAGTCTTTAATCTTAGATTCAATTACTGAAAAATTATAGTTTGTTTTAATCAAATTACACTTGAAGAATAACAAAATAAAAACGTTTGAGTTTTAATTTTTATTTGGCCACTAAGTTGTTTCCAAAATTTTAATCTTCAAGCTAGTTAAATTGACCAACGTAAAAATATGATAATGTATTAAATTAAATTTGGGTTTTCTGCACACCTTACATAAATAAATATGTCTAATTATACAATCGCAGGCTAATTGACTATTATTTTACATAAAAATTTATCCCAATTTACTTTTTCAACGGTCCTTTAGTAATAATAATACCAAAAGAAGCATGTAAGGGAAGCTTATTTGATATATATAGCACTAAATATTTTAATTTTTGGGAATTAAATCGGTGTATATTTGAAAAGTGCATAAACAATACATTTTGTGATCTTAGAACAATATATTCGATGTATATTTACATTTTTCATTATATTTGTGATAAACCAAAAAAAATAAACCATGATACATGCAATATATAATTACATTTTTCGCTATTACCAATATATTTGACTTATACATGAGATTGCAATAGATAGGTGATCGACTTTTTAGCTAGAAAAAATTTTTTTAAAAAAAAAGTCTCATAATGTAACATCCCCAATTTCAGGAAAATTTAAATTAATTATCTAAAATTATTGAGTTTAAATTTCCCTCTCATTTGGAAAATATGATTAAATTAAAATAATTGAAAAACTTTTATTGATTAAATTGAATTTAATTGATTAGATATTCGAACTGATTATCTTGAAAAATATTGAATTTTGCTTCCTTTGATTTTGGATTTTAGGGCCAACTTAAAAAAAAAAATTAAAGAGATAATTAATTTTATGTGATTTTGAATTGATTTGAATATTTGGAAGAATTTAATTTGTATCAAATTAATAAATTTTATGCCCTTTAATTTTGGGTTTTGAATCCTAAATTAAGATAATTTGAAAAGTTAATTGATTTATAAATTTAATAGAATCATTGGAGATTTTGGAGATATTGTGATAAAATATTTTCAAAATTTGAAAAAAATAAAAGAATTGAGCTCTTTTTCGAAATTAAATGAAGTGAAAAGAGGCCAAAAATTGGGGAGAAAGCTTTAACAATATTGAATTTTAGCCAGTCTGTTCGAGACACATAGAGTTTCATTTTGAACAGTTGGATCGTTGTTTGAAGCTCTGGTTTGTTCGTAATCGCTACTGAATAAAATCTATAAAACTAGAAATTCCTCTTCTCTCTCACTCTCGCAAACCCTCCTCATGCAATACCCTCACTACCAGCCGCTAGCCTAAACAATTTATGTCGTCTGACAACAACACCTGCTGCCTATCTATGGCAGCCGCAAGTCGACGCGCCAGCAAACTTTGGGTAAAACTTATTTTTCCTTATAATTTGGGTGGTGAAGTTCACCCCTTTGATTTTAGGTTAAATTAGTAACCTCTCATTGACCATCAAGCTAGAGATCATTTTGTTTTGCAGAAAATTGGTGAAGATCGGTAAGTTTTGTAAGTTGTTGGATGGTTATTCTTTTGGATTTAGAATAATAGTGAGAAAATTAAGTTATTGATTTTGGATTTAATTCATGATCAGATTGGCTAATTAAATCGAGTATTGGAATTTTTCTTGGACCAAGCCACAACTTTAGGTTGATTCAAGTATGCTAAAGAAGTTCTAAGGATTTTTTTCTTTAACCAAGTTGAGGTAAGTGGTACTATTATCGGTGCCTTTGTGCCAGACGACCTAGTCTAGAATTATAAAGTTAACTAATGGACTCTTGAAGCATGATTTTGTCATTATGTTTTACTTGTTGCATGACAGTTATGAGTATTATGAGCATGTTTGAATTTTTAATCAGTACTGAAATTATGTATGTGATGTATGAATAGACCAATAGGGCAGTTTACCGTTTCGCCTTGACGCATGTTTTATTTTAGAGGACCGACGGGTCTAGTTTCATGTTTGATGGTGTGCCTACAGGCTGCTAGATATGCGTGAGCTGACAGGTTTACGTTCATGTTATTTTTCATGTTTGACGGTGTGTCTACAGGCCGTTAGATATGTGTGAGCCGACAGGTTTACGTTCATGTTATTTTTTTTATGTTTCATGTTTGACGGTGTGCCTACGGGCTGCTAGACATGCGTGAGCCGACAGGTTTACGTTCATGTTATTTTCGTGTTTGACGGTGTGCCTACGGGTCGCTAGACATGCGTGAGTCGACGAGTTCACGTTCATGTTATTTTCATGTTTGACGGTGCGTCTACGGGCCGCTAGACATGCATATCAAGGCAAGACAGTACGTCTTTTGATTCCCTTTCATCATCAAAAACCGATGTAACTATATGAGCCACGAGCCATCATTCTCTACTCGTGGATGTATAGCCTGATCTCGATAATGGGATCACTTACTGAGTATTTTATACTCAACCTTTCTTAATTTATATTTTTCAGGTAATGATAAGAACGGACCGGCAGATGACGAGAGAGACATGTGATCGTGCCATATGGGACATGTAAATCGCTTCCGTTTAGTTTACGTTTTCAAGCTATTTAAAAGTTTTGATTTGAAAATCAATGTTGGTAAAAATTTTATTTGTTTAAATTATTTTTTTCTTCATTATTTTAGGGGCCCCGAACAAAGATTTTTCTTATTTGTTATTTATTTTGGAAAATTGTCTTTATTATTTTAATGAAAATTTATTTTTCTCAATGGTCAAAATGTTTTGAATCTAAATGTGTAATTATGAGTAACGACCCTAATCAGAGTACTCAAAAGATCAAGAAAATATTATTTTTTTAAAAAAAAAGGAAGAGAGAGAATTAAAAAATATAATCTAATAATAATAATAATTAAAAAACTCCAAAAGAAAAAATAATTAGAAGAAAGAGAAAGTATATTTTAAAAAACTTAAATTAAAAAAAATATA
This sequence comes from Benincasa hispida, assembly GCF_027475165.1. Taxonomy (NCBI): domain Eukaryota; kingdom Viridiplantae; phylum Streptophyta; class Magnoliopsida; order Cucurbitales; family Cucurbitaceae; genus Benincasa; species Benincasa hispida. The sequence continues at coordinate 47,482,298 of NC_143481.1, forward strand.
TATTTATTTTATTTTTTTATAAAAACTCCTTAAAATATAAACACAAATGTGTTTGGTGTGAAACCCGGATCTCAATTTCCCTACTTAAGCAGGTAATTAAGGGAATTAACTAAGTTTAAGTTAAATCCTATATTGAAGAAAAGGAAGATTTCTATATGTTGAAGAGATTTTCTTTGAGTAGGTTTGAGTTGAGCTTTAACTAGTAAAAATTTGACTAAGTGTTAAGTCAAAAAGAAACCATGCGTGTGGTGAGATGAGGCTAAGTTTGTAGAGGTAAAAAGAAATTAAGCATTGAAGCCAAGGGAAACCATGCGTTGAGCTTATCAGGTTTGGACGCAAGTTGGCTAAAGCGTTGGCAAGAGCCATTTCCAAAGGTTGCTCATGCTTTGAGGCTGCATGAGTGAGAGTAAGAGATCGAGATAATGAGTGCAAGGCGATGAGCGGACGATTGTGTAGCTACAGGCGGCGTTAAACGATGTGAAGTGATGCACTAGACGATGGAGCTACACAATAGGCGATGGCACTATACGATCAGTGTAAGCGCTAGACGATAAGCGTGGAAGCTAGACGATAGCACTAGACAATAGCATTAGACGATAGCATAAAACGATGAGCTCGAATGCGCTAGATGATAAGCATAGACACTAGACGATGCGCTAGGCGCGGGCGCTGGGCGATGGACGGAATCACTACACGATGAACGTAAGCGCTACACGATAGGCAGAGCGTTACACGATGGGCGTTGCATGATAGACGCAAACGCTAGATGATGGCACTACACGATAAGCGGATGCGCTAGATGATGGGCGTGGTGCATTTGACAATAGGCGTCACCGCTACTCGATGAGCGACAACGAAGAAAGCTACACGATAGGCACAGGAGCTATGCGATAAGCTATGCGCTAGATGATGAGCGTCAGCGAGAGATACGCGATAGCAAGATCGTTGAGAGCGAGAGATCACTAAACGATTAAGCTATGTGATGGGGCGTAAGTGCTATGTGATAGAAGCAGGCACTAAACGATTGGCACCAGCGAGAGGGCTGAATGATGAACGAAAATGAGAGGGCTAGATGTTAATCGACAGTGAGAGATTGACTAAACGATGGAGTTGTGCGATGAAGTGCAAGAGTTGTACTATGGACTAGACGATGGGCCAAATGGTTAAGCGGTGTTAAGGCTTGCGTTACGCAAGGCTAATGAATTCACCCGGATAAATGGCTTTACCGTGAGAAGATTGAGCTTGAATTAGTATGAGTTGGACGAATAGAGTTTCATGCAAAGAAGTCTTATGCATGAAGAAGACAACTCAACTTCATGCAAGTAGGTGTATGGCATGGAAGTAGATGAATGGCAAGGAAGTAGGTGGTGGCAAAGCTTGGTGCAAACACTCCAAAAGTTGCTAAAGGAGGAGGTGTCTTGCATTTGAGGCTTTAAAAAATGAGAAGTATCAGTTCCTTTGGCCTATAAATACCATCACAAGGTGACTCTTCAGTCGAAATCCTCTTGAAAAATATTAGGAAGAATATTTGAGGGCAGTTTCAAAGGAAGATCGTGCGTTTTCAGGAGAAGGAGATGTTTTTGGACAGTGAGGTCTGAAAGTAGCATCAACTTAAGATGAAAAGTTCTCCCAGGCTACTCGTGCATTTTAAATGATTCTAATGCCACCTAAAATCTGAGAGAGTCTAGTTTTCAAGGTTGGGCTACCGGAGAAGAAGCTTCAAGGAATGGGGCTGGAGAGTGAGGAAAAGACAGAAGGGTCGAGCTCTTAGATAAACTTGAGCCAGTCTTGATGATTTGAAGATTCTAGTCAAACCACGAGGAGTTCTAAGCTAATATTTTATTATAAGCTTTCTGAGATATTTTAGAGCATGTTTATATAAGGAAGTATCTCGAAATAAGACTTGAAACTATGAGTAATCTGAGCTTGAAGTTGAATCTGGAATTTAGGGTTCAAAAGGGAGCCTGAGGAAACCAAGAAACTTCTAGAGAGAAAGGTTCCTACCTTACAAAGGTGAGTGGTACTTTCCTTTAAGTCTTAAACATATCTTCTAGAATATATGTATATACTTATGTTATGAATGAGTAATTAGTATGAGGATGAGAATATGTGATCGAGGATGGTCAGGGGGTCAATAGGCCTAATTCCTGAGCCCGAAAACAAAACCTCACAAGATGGTCAAGGGACCGAGAGGTTAGTTCCTGAGCTTGTGGGAGGAACCTCGTATGGGATGGTCAGAGGGTCGGCAGGCCTAGCTTCTGAGCCCATAAGCGGGGAGATATGTGCACATAAAAGACATAAGAAACATAGAAAATGCAAGAGAGTAAGCGTTTATGACTTGTAACTATCTACCGTGCGTGTAAGTAGAGTTGAGAACAGACTCATTCAAATCTAAGGTTTGAATGTTAACCTCGTAGTTGTGATATGCTTATTATGAATTGAAATAGGCTCTAGAAGTTGCTTACCACTCACTAAGCTTCTTAAAACTCATTCTTTTCTTTCATGTTTTTCTTCCCAGGTAGTGAAAAGTGAGGAGTTTCAGGGTGCTGCTAAGGTCAAGGTCTGCCACAGCCACAGTCACACTTCCGGGTTTTAGAGTTGTGGATGTAAACTTTGTAGTTAAGCCTGTGAGTTGTACAAATGTCGTACTGTTGTAATAAAATGAGCTTAATTAAACAATTGTTATTTACATCTTTGGCTTAAAGTTTATGAGAGTAAAGAGTTTCAGATGGGTAATAGGTATCACAAAAGGGTGGTATCTGCGGTCTTTCACGCCTCCCCGAGGGTTCAGGAGGCGGGCTCGGGGCGGGGTGTGACATTTGACAACTCTTTCATAAAATTATTCTTATATACAAGTTCGTAACTCCTTCTTCTTGAATTTTTGATATGGTAATTTCGCGAATTGGAGTTTTTAACGGTGGGTTTCCTTTTGTGTTATATTTGGAAAAAAAAAAAAAAAAAGGTTGCCAAGAGAAATAGTAAAATTTAAAGTTTCATTTGGAAAAATGGAAAAATGGTTTCAAAATTGTAAAAATAATAAAACGAATTTAAATAATAGAAAGTACAAATTGGTAAATGACCAAACTACCCCAAAGACTAACAAATTGAGTAAAAATAGACAAATCTTCAAAAACAACTCAAAAACTGCAAATACACTCTATCTAAACTTCTAGAAGCAAAAAAATTACAATCTCAACTAAAAACTAAAAAACAAATGGTCAAAATCTTAAAAATGGTTCGAAAATCTAAAAACTCGCTAATATGGGCCTCACCGAGAAACAATTGGCGGCTGCTTCTTTAATGGACGACCACGATGGTGTGTTTGTGATGTGATGGTCACCGCTAGTGGCATGCGGCTGCTTAGAAAACCAATCGATAATGAGCAAAAGAAGATTTAACAGTTATGCAAATTGAAATGTACCAAAGAAGGTGATGGTGAGAGAAGAAGGAATGGAAGGTTTTAAAGAATGTGACCCAAGATATGACGTGGTGAGGAAGGTATACTAGCATAGATTTTAAAGGATAGTTTGTGAAGATGTTATGACTACAAGCTTAAATAAGAAAGAGAGAAATAAAAGGATGGGATAAGAGGGAGATAAAGTAGAATTAGGATCTTTTTAAAAAAATATATTTTTTTTTAAATACATAGGGAAGAAAGTGCTTAAATTTTTTTTTCACAAAAAATATAAATATATTGAAACTATGGAAATAAGGGTTAGGTTTTTTTAAAAAAATGAAACAATATAAAACAAATCTTATCAAAATAATAAATAGATATATAAATAGTAATAATATATTCACAAAAAATTAATATAATAACAAAATGTATAAACAAATAATAAAAAAAAAAAGATAAAACAGAATCGAATAACAAAAGATAAATTCAAATAGATATTGTTGGAGAAAAATTAGGAGAAACTATAATTTAAATCTTGAAACATGAAAAATGAAGATTAAAATCGTATAACTTCATATCACAATTACACTGTATGTGTAAATGTAGATTAGTTAATTTCATAATTTCATGTTACAATTATATTGTATCTGTAAATGTATATTAGTTAATTTTCAAAACACATCAAGGGCAAACTGGAAATATGTTTACTTTATATTACATTTTGGAGTTGATAACATGTTTAAACCAATGAAAAATATTTAGATAAAACTAAATCTAGTAATGAAAAGTTAAACCAATTGAAAAAGAGTTAGACAAATCAAAATTGATAATAATGTGCTCAGGAGGTTGAAGAGAAGGTTCTTTTCTCTTAAATTATTATTCAAATGTATAGTGTATTTGCAAGATTCATAGGTGCATTAGAAAATAGTCAATCACCATACAGAAATCATTCTCCGGCATTCCCCGTGGAAGTTCTGGTTTATTGTAGTGTCTCCAATGAACAAGATCTCATCTTCTTTGGCCGAAAAACAAAGAAAGTTTGATTATAATAATGAAACAAAAGAAAATTGAATCATCATACAAGAATAAATGAAGTGGAAAAGAGGAAAATAGATAAATTGAAGGAAAGAGGAAAAGAGGAGTCTAATCAATTGTAAAGTCATAGTAAAAAAATAGTTGAGAAAAAGCATAAGAAAACCTAAATCGATAAACAGTTTGTGTGAATAACAAAAGTGATGGGTATTTTTTTACGATAGTGATGGATATATTTTTTTTCAAATGGTTAAAATAATATAAAACAATTTAAACCTTCAAGATTATGGGTAATATCCAACTAATTTATTAAGAATATGTATAAAATTATGAAAAATAATTTAAATATCATAATAAATTTGAAATTTGATCATTTGTAGTTAAAATCGGCAATTATCATATATAGTTTCATCAATAATAACAACTACGAAAGCAAATTAAGTATTTAGAAATTTGTGATCATGTGCATATCACATTGTCATAAATCTTATTATGGACTGATTTTGCTATTTTTCAAAACGAAACCCTAAATTTTATCGTACGCTCCAATAAAAAATATATATAGGTTTGGAAAATATTTTTGAGGCCCGATTTAACTGAAACTTCCAAATATACGACCGTTCAATTTTCTTTTCTTTTTTTTTTAAACCATCAGAACAATGGGAGGGGTGATTTGGACTTTTGGGCCAGACTTTTATGAAATTTTTCAGCCCGTTAGATTATTCATGAAATAAATTATGGGTTTAGGGAATATGTATAATTGGACCTATAAAAATAGGCTATTTGTGTAATAAACTCTAGTAAATAAATAACAAAAAGGAAAATCAATGGTACATAATGAAGATCTAACTTGACTCTGTTTTGATTATTTTGATTGTGACACTGACACTGCAACTTAAAAATAATTCAATACTTTATTAAATTTATTGAAGTCGTCCTTTTGTTGTCTGTCTCAGTCCCACCGCCTCAGGGGCGACTCATCAGCTTCTTGCAAAAAGAATAACCCCACAAATAATAACAAATTATAATTTCTTTTTATTCATGTAATTTTAAAATATGTTAATTTTAGTTAAAAATATTCAATTTTAATCTATATATTTTTAATAAATCTAAATTTAGTTCTTTACTCTTAGTTTATTATTTTTTTCTTGAATATACTTCTAGTTTATTGTTGACATTTTAGAATCTTTTCTTATCTATTATCCTTTTTTTGTTAGAGTGCGACTAAAATCCTACAATAGCAATATATATAGTATATAAGTGAGTATAACTATCTCAATTTAATAAGGTTTTTTTGGTGAAATAAAAAATAAATACATGCGAGTTATGTCTAAAATGGACATTATCATTCTATTGTGGAGGAATCATTGTCCCAACACTTTTACTATTGATATTCTATCTGAAAATTATTATTGTTATTATTTAATAAATTTCAAAAAACTAATTTAAGATTTATGGTCAAATTAGACCAATGAAAATATAAAAACTAAAATTGAACCAATCTTAAAATATGTATATTAAAATAATATTATCACCTGCATCATCAAATTTCCTCTCAAAATAAATATATATATATATATATATATATATATATATATATTCAAATAATCTAATCAATTAATTTGATGAAAACTATATTCATAAGTGAATTAAATTTATCCATAAATTGGTTGGTCAACTCAATATATAAATATATATTAGAGATTTCATAGAGATTTATTATGAATAGACATTGATTACAAGTTTGAAAAAAAAAAAACGAATTAATTTGCGTCGGTGGAGGAAAGAGATTGATGGAAGTAAATTGGGCAGTGACAAAAAAGATTATAAGAATAGCCACTGCCACTGGCTGGCGCATAACCAAACATGCCGCACGAACCTCAAGCCCATCCTTTTCTCTCTCACACTTAATAATATGTACGTGTCACTTTCACAATCCATACTTTAATTTTCTCTATCGATATTATTAGTTAACTTAAATATAGTTCAATTTATCGTGAATTTAAATGTATCTCCATTTTTACATGTTATTGGACTTGAGATAAAAAAATATATAGAAAGTCAGGATTTAAATAATGTATAATATTATTTTGGTTATGTTATAAGTTTGGTCCCTAAACTTTAGTTGACATATAAGATATAAATTTGAACAGAATTTTGAAAGTGGGGTTTCAAAGATAATTTCATGTTCTTCATATATGTGTTTGATAGCATATTTCGAAGTTGAATTCAAATTTAAATAATTTTTTCGAATGTGTTTGATGATGTATTTATAAACCATAAAAACTAATTATAGTTATTCACCAAATATTAAGTTGAATATAAATTATCAGTAATTAATTTATGACTCGTTTTACGTTAAAATTTTGGAATAATAATTATTTTCTAATATCCTATAATATATTATATTTTATATTATACATATTTTAATTTTATAAAAACAATTTAGTGTATAACATGAAAATAAGTTTGTTATTGTTTTTATTTTTTTAAAATATATTTATGCATTTTAAAATCTCGAATTCAAAATCTAAATACATAGAAAGCATAAAAGTGTTGTTCATTTGTACTCTTTGGATCACATAATCCTTAAAACTGATTTTGAAAATAGAATCATTCATTGAACTCAATGAATCTGAAAATAAAAAATAAAATCTGACTTGTCTAAGACTTAAAGTTTTTATTTTGTGTCTTAGATCTGTAAATTTTTAAAAATTCAAAAGTTGGAGATCTAATTTGTAATTTTGAAAGTTAAGAGACCGAATAGACATAAATCACAAAGTTCAAAGACTAGACTTGTAATTTACTCTTTTATTTTAATACTAATGAAGATATTGTTTCTATTTTTGTATGAAAAAAAATCTCATTTCTAGATTATGTGAGATTATGTTTCCATGATGAAGACTTGATTTTTATTTTATTTTATTTTATTCTTTTGCTAACTAAACAATTTAGCATAATCCAACTTTTATATCACAACCCATCTTGTATTTAATTATAAAAAAAAGTTTATAAAATAAGACAGGGAAATATATATTCTTTAAGTATGATGATAATGTAAAAATATATGTTTTTTATGATTCTTTCAACAGAAAAAAGGTATGATAATAATGTAAAGGTTCTAACCTACCATCTTTATTCAAACTTAGCCAAAAGAGAAGATTTCTTAAAAAATAAAAAAAAATAAAAAAAAAAAAGCTTTCTAAAGTTTGGATGTGTAATAATAGACCATATTGTATGCAATAAATAATAATGTTGAGAATCTATATTCACCTACATAAATACATATGAATAAAACAAACTCCTAAAGTCCTATATTCAACATAGGCAAAATTGTAAATTTGTTCATCTTTTGTGAATATTACTAAATGAAGGATGAAGATATTGCAAAGTTTTGTACAAAGAAGTAAAAGCAAAACTGCTCTGCCCTTATTAACAATGCTTAGCTATGGAGAGCAATGGACTAAGTTCACAATCTGTATAATAATCTATCAGAACATTACACAACAAGGAAGAAGAAGGCCTAAAATGGAGGGAGGAGGGTACAACACAAACATCCTCTCATCCTTCACCCATTCATAGGTATGTCAGAGATAACAAAGAGGGGATGTAAGTAAAACGGAAGAATATACTAAAGACACACAAATTGAAGGCACTCGTCAAGCTACCGCAGTTGTTTCGGTTGAGGTTGTTAGTCGAAACTCGATGAACGGCTCCATCTTCCTTGCAAATAGTCCTCCAATGAGATACTCTGTTCGATGCTGCTTAGGGAGAGCGAGTCATCATCGACATCGAGCAGCGCAAGGTTGAGATGTGATTGGATATCAGATCGGGGACATACTTCATCATCTAGAGTGTTGGAATCCCCTAGAGCATTGATCTGTTGCCTTGCCCACTTGGTTACATCCATATCACCTTGGAGAAGTTTAAGAACCTGAAATTGAACAACCAGATGTAAATTTATCATTACGCGAACAAATCAATGACCCATTTCTTTAGGGTAACTTTAGATTTGGACAGAATTGAGTACAGTTATCTAGAACCAAAAGTTTCTTTCATCAGCTGGACTTTTTTTAAGAAGGTTGAATCTAAACTTACAAGGCTCATTGGAGGTCTAGCTCGTGGGGCACGTCTGATACAAAGGCTTGCTGCAAGAACCACTTGCTCCATCTCGTCCTGGTTGTAGTTACCTCCCAAGCTAGGATCGAGTAATCGAGACACCTTTCCATCAATTAAAATTGGCCTTGCCTGGATGATATGATTTCATTTGAGAATGAAGGTTGTAAATGAATAATTCAGCAACAATCGGATTTTCTTTCGGAATACATACCCACATGACCAGGCTTTCTTGTCCTTTCGGATACTCGGTGCTTATCGGTTTTCTCCCGGAAAGAAGTTCAAGGAGTACCACGCCATAAGCATAGACATCAATCTTGTCATTTACCTTGCCGTACATAAAATACTCAGGAGCCAAGTAACTGCAGCAAAGAGTATTAAAATTTTTACCGAATATAATATTGAAAACCAAGACATTTAAGGTTTAGAGATACAAACCCGAAGGTCCCTGCAACATCTGTACAGGTTACATGCGACGAGTTTGACGCTCGTTTAGCCAGCCCAAAATCTGATAACTGAAGTAGAAAAAACTGTATAATGAGGATCTGGAAACTTAGTACATATAGAACCGTGTGTACTAGAAAATAGAGGTACCTGCGGTTCGAAATCGTCAGATAACAAAACGTTTGACGATTTAACATCCCTATGGATCACATGCTGAGCATCTCGGTGGAGATAATCCAACGCCTCAGCTACACCAACAGCTACCTTATATCTTTCACTCCAACCGAATGTATTTGGATTCTTTCTATTCCCTGGTTTATGATGATAAGTTAACATTAAATTCAAGGATAGTAACACTATAGCAAGTGAAGTTTGCTATTTATTAAAACAAAAAGGCACAGTTAGAAGTTACAAGTACCATGAAGGATTTCTTCAAGACATCCTCTTGATAAAAAATCATAAACCAGCAAGAACTTGTTATTTTCAAAGCAAAATCCCAAAAGGGAAATAATATTCTTGTGGCTTAAGGAGGTAATGATCTCGATCTCCATAACGAACTCCTTCAGAACATCTTCTGATGGCTTCAAGATCTTCACAGCTACCTCCTTGCCATCAGGAAGGCAACCTCTAAAAACTTGGCTGCTTCCTCCTTTCCCAATCAAATTTTCTGGTCAAAGAGGCAGCAAATTGGAATGGGATCCGGCCATTAGAAAACAAGACTAGATTTACAAAACTTGAAGCACAAGTCATGGAAGAAACAAGACACACCAGGTAAGAAATTCGATGTTGCTGCAAGGAGTTCACGATAATTAAATAACCTACAAGTTGATGAGTATTTCTCATGGAAACCTTCCAATTCTTTCGGTAAGGTTTCAGAATCAGAGTCGGTGGAGAGCTGAGAAGTCACTGGTTCAGAACTCACCAGAACCATAGCCCCATTTTCCCCATCAAGACACAAAGATTGCTCAGAGGTGTTAGATTTGTAATCCAAAGCAGCAGGATAAGAAGGAGACCGGCTAGGTAACCTCATTGCCCACTGAACTACAGAGATTTGCTTGGCCAACGATCTGTCTGAAGAAGCTTGTCGACCCGATTCACACGACTGATCAACATGTCGAAGCAGAGGCCAACCTGGTTTCACTTCAGGCAATTGCTTGATCAACTTAGTAATGGAGCTCGAAGCTACCTCGACTTTTTGTACTGGAACTATAGCCAAAGATTCATCAGGTTTTTCTCCGTCACCAGAAGATATCTCTGCAGATTGTTCCACAGAACTCGACTCCGATCCACAAATTGAGCAGTTCTGTTTATTAGTACTAACTAATATGGTTTTTGCTAATCCCTGATCAGAATTCTTACCAATTCCCAGATTACCTCCGTCCCTCGCCAACAGAGATCCAAAACTCTCACCGCTATGAACTTTCGGAGGGCTATCTGATGATCCATAAACTGCAGCAAGCAAATTGCTATGCCGTTGTTCCTGATTTCCTGAAAAAATTTGCATAAATCAAAATTCAACTGAAACACAAAATGACATCAAATGAAGAACGCTCATATCTTGATGAAAATAACACAAACCTTGGCAGTCCCCTGTTGCTACTGGACAGCCCTCTCGTTCGAAAATCACTTTCCCATTATGAACAGCGAGTACCCAAAAATCTTTGGGTAATTTTTTGGCGCAGTACTTAGCAACGGAAGTCGATGAACGGATTTTGTGGTGCTTACGAGCAGTCCCAACAATCACGTTAGTAGCACGATACGATTTTGCTTCACGAACTAATATTTTTCTAGCCGATTCCCCTCTGCAGATTTTGAGCTTCAGATCGACCTTCAAATTCCAGATCAAGTTTAAAGAGATTTCAATCTTAATTCATTTGCTCAACAGTCAATCAGGCGGCTAAAAACATAAAAAAGAGTAAAAACGGCGAAATGAGAAGAAGATAAAACCTGCTTCAAGTTGCAGAAACCTTCATATACAGCCAGAACAGAGTCGAACGCTTTTACAAGAGAAAGAAGCGAAGATTTCCCATCTTGATTCACAATTTCTACACAACCCATTTCACTAAATTGGTCAATCTCACTAAAACATTCAACAAAACTCGAAAATCCCACCAACCCACACCAATAATTCAACCTCTGAACTCAGGATTAAACTCACCATCGTTGCCAAGAACATGAAGAGCGATCACAAGGTCACCAGGCTGAGCAACCTTAACCAAAGCCCAAGTAAGCAACTCCCTACTATGGGAGTCCAATTTCATGCCCACCAGCACAGTTCGGCCGGAATCAACTCGGAGTGACTCGCCGGCGACCCCATTTTGGAGGAATTTCATCTTGTGGGTCGAAATTGAGCCAGGATTCTGTGAACTTGTCAGTCAAGTTCCGTCGAGATTGTGGTGTTCGTGAACTTGCCGGTGGGAAAAGACCATTTTCTGGTTATTATAATTTATACGATCAAAAGCATCGGGAAAGAAAGAGGGAGAGAGACGGGTTTGGGGGTAAAGCGTGCGTTCGTTTGTTCGCTTTTCAAGCTCGCAAACCAGCCGAGAAAATGACTTAAAAAGAAATTAATAATAAAATACAAACATTTGAATCCAAATGAGAAATGTTCTACTGTATCCGTTCCCATTTTAGTTAAAGTTAAGCTAATCATGTAAAATGTGATTCAACCACAAGGACTCTTTCATGGATTTTACTATGTTTTTTTTTCTTTTTTTTTTTTTTCCAACTTTTGACCTAGGTTCATCTTTTAGGGTTAGAATATGATTTTTTTTTCTTATGGGGAAGAAGTTAGGATTTAATCTCGTTAATTTAAGACATCATTTGGTAATCATCTGATTTTTAGTTTTAGTTTTTTAAAAATAAAAAACGAAATGAATATCAAACTAGACCTATAAAGATTAGATGACATTTGACTTATTTGAGCCAAATTCCCTCTCTTAGAATTTTTTTTTTTTTTTTTTTTTTTTTTTTTTTTTGGCCTTTAACCTACTCAAGTCTAAATTCAATCATAACAATTTTAATCTTAATTTTAAACGTGAAAAAAGGTTTGGTTAATTTTTTATCTTCTTATAGGTTTTTGTATGAAAGTTTATAAAATACATTAGTCATATTTAGGAGTGATTTTAACATTATTAAAGTCATTTTTGTCATATTCAGAATCACACTCTAACATACCTTTAACTACTCGAATTAATTTAATATCTAATGTTACATTTTTAAATGTAATTCTTATATCATACAAGTTGGTTTTAAATTACTAAAAATGTGTTTTAGAATAATTTAAAAAATTGACAAAAGTGGATTTAACTATTTCATAACTATTTTCGAATATGTTCCTTGTATGCATGCTTTCAATGGCTTATCAAACATATGTATGGTACAAATTTGATAAAATTTCAAAGAAAAGAATATTAGAACCATTTTTTTTTAATTAAATGTTGTGAGTTATGATAAGGTTATTCAATAGCTAATTTTTTGCAAAATATAATATTTGTCGATGAGTGAATTTAAAAAGATTTTATGTTACCTTTTATTAAAAAATAGTGTGTAAATTTCAAACAAAAAGAATTTATTAGGTGAATTAGCAGAAGTAGAATAATTTTTTTTAAAGAAAAATGGAACAAAATTAGAAAATTGCAATAAAGTGAAAATGAATATATGGTAACAAATTTAAAGATAAACCTCAACTTTTCGATTTGAAATTTAAATTATTGAAATGAACTTTTAAGTGATTAAAGGTGTACTTGAACAAAGAATAAGGAAAAAAAAATTAGAAAAAATTATCCTTTCGTTCTTACCTTAAGTTTTGAAGAATATATATATTTGGTACATGAATTTTAAAAATATACCTTTTTAGTCCTCAAGTTTATAAGAATAAATCTATTTAGTCTCTAAATTTTCAAAATGTAACTTTTTAGTTCATGAGTTTTTAAAAATATATTTAAAAAATCTCTCAAATAACTTTATACTATTATTTTAAATAATTATATGACATTTTAAATTAGAAAAATGACTTTTAAAAAATTACATCTTCTTTAAAAACTATTTTTGACTAACTTTAAATTAGTATAATTATTTTAAAAAAATAAAAAAAATACTTTAAGAACCTTTTAAATTTATTTTTAAAAACTTAAGGATAAAAAATGTAAAATTTTAAAATTTAGAAACCAAATAGGTCTATTATTATAAATTTGGAACTAAAAATATATATTTTTAAAATTTAGAGGTCAAACACACGTATCATTTCAAAATATATCTAAAAAATGTAATTTTTCAAAAAAAAAAAAAAAAACTATAATATATAATTTAGCTTAAAAGGTATTTAATAATTTGTTGTGTCCCATAATCATGATGCCCATCTCACTCATTTATTATACCAACTCAATTTTCCCAATAAATACATAATCATATTTATTTCAAATCATAATTTTTTTTTATTTAGCATATATATTGTTTTCAATTAATAATATATATATTTATATATTTAATTTTGAAATTAGGAACATAGGAAGCGACCGGAGGCCCATCTGGTAACAGTGGGGCCGTCGCTTCCAATAAATTCCACCGACCGCCGCCATATTTTCGCTTCGAAAAGCTAAATATATCATCTCAAGCAATTAAAAACCAAATATTTTTTTCCCTTTCAATGAGTAAAGGTCAATAATATTTTAATATAAACAAAACATTAAACAATAATTACAAAAACTCTTTTTTGTTTGCAAAATTGAGAGCACGACGAAACTATGGATATGGAAAAAAAAAATATAACATAATAATATATAAATATAATAATAAATAAATAAAATTATGAAAATTGGAGTAGAATTTTGAAGTTGATTTCTCACCAATATGTGTTATTTCAAGATCTACCAAATATCATTATTTATAGACAAAGTGACAAGTAGAATGTGGTACACTTTGGACATTATGCATAAGTGGTTGAATGACACACGGACAACATATGTAGTAATAAAAAATGACATTTGGCATTGGACATTATGCATAGGCATCTAACTCCGATTTATAATATTTATAATACTCTCCCTTAGATGTCCATTATAAATATATGAAATATGTCTCGTTAAAACCTCAATAGGAAAAAACTCAATAGGAAAAACCTGAATGGAAAAAAAAATCCTAGTGAAGAAAAAAGAGTACCTATTTCATATAATCTAATAATCCTAAAAGAATATAATATGACTTCCACTTATGGAAACATCACTTGAGATCTTTGAATCGCCGCATTCTAATGTTGTGCATCAATTTCTAAGGTTGCGGTACGTAATGCCTTTGTAAACAAGTTGGTCAAGTTATATTTCGAACAAATTTGTTGTATAGTGATGTCACCATTTTCTTCGAGATCATGAGTGTAGAAAAGTTTTGGTGAAATATGCTTTGTTTTATCTCTTTTAATATATCCTTCTTTGATTTCGGTTATACATGTTGTGTTGTTTTCATATAATATCGTTGAAAGATTTTTATTAAAAGACAAGCCACATGTTACACGAACGTGTTGAGTTATTGATCTTAACCATACACGTTCTCGACTAGCCTCATGAATTACAAGAATTTCAGCATCATTTTAGGAAGCGGTTGTTATGGTCTGTTTCATTGATCGCCATGATATAGCAGTTCCTCCACATGTGAATAGAGAACATGTTTGAGATCTAGCTTTGTGTGGATCGGATAAATATCCAGAATTTACATTACCAACTAGATCAAAATTTGATTTATTTGAATAAAACAAATCCACATCGATCGTTGCTTGGAGATAATGAAGTATATGCTTAATTCCATTATAATGTCTTTTTGTTAGAGAAGAACTATATCTAGCTAATAAATTTATAGAAAATACAATATTTGGTCTTGTATTATAACAAGATACATAAGTGCACTAATAGCACTAAGATATGGTACTTCAAGACCAATAAGTTCTTCATTATAATCTCGAGGTCGAAATATATCTTTTTTCACATCAAGTGAACGAACTTCCATTATGGATGTGTTTTGTCCATATAAAATATTTTCAAAACTTCTTCTATATAAATTGACAGATGAATAAATATCCATCTGCTAAATGCTCAATTTGTAAGCTAAGGTAAAATTTTATTTTTCCGAGATCATTCATCTCAAATTCTTTCTTAAGACATTCTATTGCCTTTGAAAGCTCTTCAGGAGTCCCAACTATATTTCAGTCATCAACATATACAGTTATAATAACAAATCTTGATTGTGATTTCTTGATAAAACCACACAGACATATTGGATTATTTTGATATCCTTCTTTCTGAAGAAACTCTTAACCAAGAGTACCTATGAGCGGAAGCGGATCTTTCTAATTCATTGTGACAGAATTACCACATATACATTCAAACATACTAATATGCATTCATAATGCTAAAGAGATCAAGAGATCATACCAGTTGAAGATTTCTTCTTCACAGCGAGTCTAAAACCCAACCGTCTACCTCGAACAATCACCACTCAAACATAAGGAAATGGAGATGAAACCTTCCCGCAAAGCCCTCAATATTCTTGGAGTGAGAATTTAGAGTGTGGGTTTTGTTCGGATTTGATAGAGGGAAGGAGGAAGAGAAACCGTACACAACGATGAAGCAAGTGGGAGATGAGGTCATCTATCGCATAGACAAGATGCTTGATTGTTTAGGTGAAGTATACGATCGTGTAGGAAAAAATAAGCGATCGTCTAAACGATCATGTAGGAAAAGGGTGAGCGATCGTCTAAACGATCGTGTAGGAAAAACAAAGTCATCGTCTATACGATCGTTTAGTAAATATCGGGAGCTAAACAATCGCTTAGGAAAATGTAAACGATCATTTAGTAAATAACGCGCGAAGGTGTAATCGGTAAGCAAACGCTTAGCAATATCGTATATGTAAGCGATCATGCAGGCACTATCGTATAGGCACTGATTTTCTAAGCAATGACACACTCTTTAACACAATGTCTGCACATCTCATGATGAACACACCATTAGCTATTTATCCATCTCAAAGTGATCTTTCAATACACTCATCCGTTATTTAGAACAGAAGAGACGTCGTCCCATTTCCTTTATAACCGTCTAATGAATATGATCTCATCATATTCGTAACATATAAATTATATCATATATCCATTATAATATTTTCCTCCACTAAATATAAATCATATTTATATCCAATTTCCTCCAAATTAATGTATCTCATACATAAAACTAATTATATCATATTTAATTAACTCGTTCAATTATATCATATATAACTGAACTCCCTCTTGTCAATTTGAACAATTCAAATTGACCCAAAAACTGACTCTCAATTTGTATCCAAGCTACCAAAGGGACCTTATGGACCTATGGCTCGAAGCTCCAACAGTACGCGAATAACTGACTAAACTCTTTAGTCACGATATCAACCATTCATTAACTGTCAGGCATTCCACTAAAAACCGATAGTTGAACTCTTCTTGCCATAGATATATTTCTACGTCCATTGGATATAACCAATCATCAGTACGATGACCCTTCACAGATGCTCGTAATTACAACAGGCCAATTTACTGTTTTGCCCCTGTAATTACATCTTCCTTCTTAAGTACCACTGATCCCTCTAATGAACAATACAACATAGTTCTACTATGTGTGAACACCTCTCGAGCCATAAGAAGGCGTGTGGCGCCACATCGTTCAAACCTCGGGGATCAGCCCTTAAGAGAGCAATCTATCTACTTACCCCTACTTTGAGGAAGGAGTGAACTTCATCTTGTGAAGCTGAGTTTCCAGCTCCCAAATCAGACGAATCCCCAAAATGGTAGGTTTGAGTTGGAGCTCTGGCCACTTACACTCATACAATTCAAAGAACCGCCCTCAATGGTAGGAGTTCCTAACTCACTCAGGATTTAGGTCATGTTACCTATGGTCATTCTAGTGAAGTGAAGTCTCAATCATGAACAGAGTTATATGACAAGACATTAACACTTCGAGGTCAGGTCTTATACAAACTCTTTGTATAGGACGTCCTCGTTCGCATGTCTACTACACAAATGATTAGGATCAGACCATCCATGACAAGTCACAACATTTGTAACAATTCCACAAAGCGGGCCGCGTCCGTAGTGTTACCAGGATAAGGTTTCCCTCCTATATCCATATACTACAGACTATTTTGGTTGTCATTTAAGACATGATTCACTAGTATGTCACTACATACATGTTTAAGTTACATAAAGACAACCAGAGATATTAAGTTTATTGGTTTGTTTTACCTCATCTAAATCTACAAAGTCAAGAAGTGAAGTAAATATCATATATATTATACATCACAAGTGTTCGTAGAAAGTTGTTTACAAACTACAGGACAGGAGACTTTAGGGTACAAACCCCAACACTTTCAAAAAATGTTCATTTAGGCGATTGTACCACATCCGTCCTGATTGTTTCAATCCATATAGTAATTTGTTGACTTTATTGGATACAATTCTCAGGAATTTGATTTATATATTTCACGTACCTTAAATCCTTTTGAGATTCTCATATAAATATCATCATCAAGAGATCTATATAAATATGTAGTGACTACATTCATTAGATGCTTATACAGACTTTCATACACAGTCAGACGAATTAAATCTTAGTGAAATTGTCCACTACGAAAGAATATGTCTCTTCATAATCAATACCAGATCTTTGTAAAAAATCTTGTGCAACTAGTCTTACATTATATCTTGTGACCTCATTATTTTTCATTTCTTTTTCTCACAAATATCCATTTGTATCTCATAGGTTGGATACTTTCTGGTGTTTGAACTATTGGACCAAAAACTTGACGTTTTAAAAGTGAGTTTAATTATGCCTTGATTGTTTCTTTCTACTGAAGCCAATTTTTTCTATGTTCGCATTCTTCAACAGATTTTGGTTCATGATCCTCATTTTCAAATAAAATATCAAGAGCAAAATTATATGCAAAAATGTTGTCAATAACTACATTAGTTTGATTCCATCTTCTTCTTGTCATGATATAGTTTATTAAAATCTCATTATTATTTTTAGGTATTTCATCTTCCTCACTAGCCATATCAAGGATTTCTTCATGGGTATTTACATCCTCAACCAAGTCTTTTTTACTATTAATTATTCTTATTTTTCGATATTTAGAACCCACTGGTCTACCACGCTTCTAACATGGTCCAGATTCATTAGTGACAACTTATTGTGTTGGGATATCAATTTTTAATGGAACAATTGCAGCTGGTATATGTGACTTAGTTACTTTCTTTACATCTATAAATGCATCTAGTAATTGATTTGCTATATTTTTCAAATGAATTATCTTCCGAACTTCAAGTTCACATTGATCTGTACGAGGATCTAAATGAGATAATAACAATGCATTCCATGTAATTTCTTTTTCCAACTTCTTAATTCTCCCCCTAATGTTGGAAAATTTGTCTCATTAAAATCACAATCAACAAATCGTGCAATAAATACATCACTTGTCACGGGTTCAAGATATTTGATAATTTTTTAGGAATCATATCCAACATATATTTCTAAATTTCTTTGAGGATTCATCTTAGTACGTTGTGGTGGAGCAATTGGAACATATACTGCATATCCAAAAATTCTCAAATGGGAAATATCTGGTTCATGTCCATAAGCTAATTGTAATGCGAGTACTTTTGATAAGCTACTAGTCTAATGCATACAAGTGACGTTGCATGCAAAATAGCATGTCCTCATACAGATGTAGGAAGCTTAACTCTCATAAACAATGGTCTTGCAATTAACAGCAAATATTTTATAAATGATACTGCTAAATCATTTTGTGTATGAACATGAGTTACAAGATGTTCAACACTTATCCCAATTGACATACAATAATTATCAAAAGCTTGAGATTTAAATTCATCAGCGTTATCAAGACAAATGGTCTTAATCATATAATCAGGAAATTGTGTTCTTAACTTAATTATTTGAGCAAGTAATCTTGCAAATGCAAGATTTTGACTTGATAACAAGCATATAACCATCTGTTGGATGTGTCTATTAATACCATAAAAAATCTAAATGGTTCACTTGGTGGGTCAATTCGTTCTAAAAATGCAGGTGATTCAATCCCCACTTTGACTAGTGATGGTCTAATGATTAATTTGCCTTGAGAGCAAGCATCACATGATCATTCATTAGATTGAAGAATCTTTTGGCTCTTCAATGGGTGTTCTTTTGAATTGTAAATAATTTTTCTCATCATTATAGACCCTAGATGACCTAATTTGTCATGCCGAATTGTAAATATATTTGGATTCATGAACTTCAGGTTCATTGTTGTATATGTTTCAATTACTCGTATATGAGTATAATATAATCCAGAAGATAAAGCAAGCAACTTTTCCAGTATACATTTTTTTCATTTGAGACAATAGAGATAATATATAGATACTCCACATTATTCTTACTATCAGTGTCAATATGATAACCATTTCAACGTATATCTTTACAACTTAAAATATTTCTCTTCGATTGACTAGGGTACAATGCATTACCAATTGTAAATTTGTTCATCTAGGAAAAATAATATTTGCTTTTCCAAACCCTTCAATTAGGTTTTAGAACCTGATGATGTAATTTTGCTTCCAGCCATGTCAGTTTGGAAAAATATTTTTTACTTGTAAGCATTGCATGTGTAATTACACTATCTGCTAGACATAGATCTTATTTACTCATTTTTTAATCACCCAACATATGAAAATTATCCATGTTTCTTCATTAAAAGAAATAATTACAATAAGAAAAACAACATTTGGAATATTCAAAGGTTAACACTTACTAAAAAACGTGAAGATAGATGAGAGAAAACAACAACATTAAGTCTAAATATTCTCAAAGTCAAAAGAAGCACTTAATATTCCATCAACTGTGTCAATCTTCTCTTCAGAAGATTCAAAGAAGTCCATCACATCCATGGGTCAAATATATCATTATCCTGATATGCAAAATTTGCTTCTATATTTTTCTCTTTTTCCTTCCGGGAGGCTTGATAGAGATCAACTAAGTGTTTTGACTTACGACAAGTACATGATCAGTGCTCAGTCATTCCACATCAGAAGCATTTATTTTCAACACTCTTTGAACTCTTATCTTGTGGAGTTTTTCCTTTGTGATCACTATTTTGCATGTTTCTTTTGAAATTTGAATGATTAGAACGACCACCACGAAAATAATAATTATTTCTTCCTCTATCACGGTTACAACCTCGACCTTGACCATGATTATTAACATTCACAGCATTCACTTCAGGGAATAGTATTGTTTCAGTTGGTCGAGATTTGTTGTTCTTCATCAATAATTCGTTATTCTGTTCAGCTACGAGAAGACATGAAATTAGTTCATAATATTGTTTTAAACCTTTCTCTCGATATTATTGCTGCAGGAATATATATGAGACATGAAATGCAGAAAATGTCATCCCTAATATATCAACATTGATAATTTTCTCTCTGTATAACAACAATTTTGAACGCATTTTAAATAATACCGAATTGTAATCACTCACTGATTTAAAATCTTGGTATCCTTAAATGCATCCACTCATAACGAGTTTTAGGAATAATAACTGTTTTTTTATTATCATACTTTTTTTTCAAATTTTTCTACAAGATAAAAGGATTTTTTATTGTAAGATACTCTATTTTCAATCCCTCGGAAAATGATGATGAAGGAAAATCATAACTTTTGCTTTGTCCTGACTGGATATCGTACTTCCTTCTTTAATTGTTTCTCCCAAGTTTATAGCATCTAGATGGATTTCGGCATCGAACACCCATGACAAATAATTATTGTCATTAATGTCAAGGGCTAGGAATTCTAATTTCATAAGGTTTGTCATGACAACACTATCACAAAACATTGTATATATATTATAAATTAAACATGTACTAAATATGAAAATTTTGAAAATTTTAATTTATTAATTATAATAAAGAGAAAAAATTGACCTACCTTAAATAAGGGAAGCGACAAGAGCTCGTGCTGATAATGTGTTGTGAAATTGAGGAGCACAATGGGAACATATATATGGAGAAAATATTATATAATAGTATATAAATATAATAATACATAAATAAATGAAATATAAAATAAAATAAAATAACTAAAATTAGGAAAATTTGATAATATGAAAAATTGAGTGGAATTTTGAAATGTATTTCTCAACATTATGTGTTATTTCAAGATCTATCAAATGCCACTATTTATAACTAAAGTGGTAAGTAGGATGTGGTACACTTTGGACACTATGCATTAGTGGTTGAATGACACATGGACAACATATGTAGTAATGAAAAAAATGACATTACACATTGGACACTAAGCATGAGTATCTAACACCTATTTATAATATTTATAATATTCTTACTTTTTAGTGATCTAAAAAATTAATATATGTGCACATATATTTAATATATTCGAATTTATTGTCTAAAAATTGTCTAGTCTATTTTCTTCAGGGCTACCTTAAAAGGCATCTAAAAAGCAATTGAAGCATGCCCACATTTTATATTGATAGAGGTATATTCATTGATTTGGTGGAAGTTGCAAAAAGGAAAGGACATAATATATGAATGAATAATTAAAGGTTCCTACTGACTAATTGAAAGTGTCACTCTGATCGCGAACAACCTCGCCCGACATGCACATCATTTTAAATAGTCCAAGACTTGGATTCTAAAACTTTTAGGAGGCATTTAGACCTCTAACTTCAAATAGGTGGTATGTTTGGATTCTAATGATAATAATTGATGGTTTCAACTATTATAACCTACAATATCACTATTTTAAATCTCTATTCATTATAGTTCACTACAACAAATATTCCTTTTAGTAGCATATGACCATAGCGTTTTTAAAAAAACAAAGAAAAAAAGGCGAGGAATGGCGCACAAATTTCCTCTACCAAAAAATTTACGCTTTTTTACATTTTCACTCACTCACAGCCTTCTTTCTCCACATCTCTGATTCTCTCTTCATCTATCCATTCTCTCTCAAGTTTTCTGCTGCTTCATCATCTCCAAACTCTTGCTTCATCCTTCCATTGTCTCCATCTATCTTATGAATGTTAGCGCCTCTCCATATCTTTACACCCCTCTTCTCGTTCTATGAAATTCGAGCATACCGATTCAAGGATATGAAGTTGGATCCGAAGTTCAAGCATCCAAAGATGTGAGGTAAATAACTAGTTTTTAGAAATTTTAGGTTTATTATAAGCAATTACCACGATAGTGTTCAAGCATCTGAAAAATTTTCCCTCTCAAGATCTACATACATTTTATTCTAATCAAGTTTGAGCACCTTGATTCTTGTTCTCCATCTATTTCCAACATTTGAAGCATTTTGTGAGGTAAAACATCATCTTTCTTCCTCTTTGTTATGAATTTTTTTTTTTTAGATGTTTTGGAAATTGTATGTTGTTTGGTTTGATTTTCTAGGTATAAGATTGAAATTTTAAATAATTGGATTTTGATGTTGTTTGGTAATGGAACTTATTCTTGAATTTGATTTACCAATAGACTGTCTTTATTCTTTCATGGGTACCTCTGCTTTCCTCTTTCTCTCAATTCTATTAAGGAGTTTGATGTAATTATAGAGGCAAAACGGTAAATTGGTTCGACTATACATACGAGCGATTTGTGAAGGGTTATCGTACTATTGATCGATTATATCCAATGGATACAAAAATATATCTATAGTGCGAAAAGTGCAGCTTTCGATCTTTAGTGGAATGCCCGACAGTTAATGAATGATGGATATCGTGATTAAAGAGTTTAGTCAGTTATTCACGTACCGTTGGAGCTTCAAGCTACATGTCCATAAGGTCCCCTTAGTAGCTTAATGAATTCATATTGAAAATCAGTTTTTGGGTTAGTTTGAAGTGTTCAAATTAACAAGAGAAAATTTGATTATATATGATATCATTAAATTGCATCAATTATATGAGATATAATTACTTAATGTATTAGATACATTAATTAGAGGATTTATTATTAAATTCTATAAAGGAAAAAAAGAACTATGGTTTATATATTGCATGAGATATGATATTAAAACTATAGGTTATGAATATATTATTTATTTGTAATTAAATCAATTATGAGATACTTGTTTCGATTTTTTCTCCCAATATCCAACTTAGTGGGTTGTGATCAGTTATGTAACTGATGAATAAAATGAAAATCGTTTTCATTTTTTCACTATGCGATCATTAAGCGATTGATAATCGGATGCACAAGAGAAATAGTTATACGATAGCTTGAAAGCATAAACGATCGTGCAACGAGTTTGATATACGATAGACACTTGTTTTCTAAACGATCGAGTACTCAGTCTATACGATAGACTTTAGTCATATCCACTTACTCGATTGTCTATACAAACTGTCAATTTCTCTTACCCTCTACCAAATCCATACAGAGCCCATAACTCATGGATTCTCACATTGAGAATACCGAGGTAGCCTTCTGGTGGTGCCTGCTTACTGTTCGAGGGTCAAAGGTTATTTGTTCTTGTTCGAGGAAATTGCTAAGCCGTGACGTTCGTGTTCGTGAACGATCATGCTGTTAGATCGAGGGAACGAGAAGAAAATGTCTTCAAGGGTAAGTTCTTTTGATCCTTGGTATTTTCCTTTTGAAGCATGCTGTAATTTAGAGTTTATGCATAACCATTACTGTTTCATTTGTAAATGTGTATGTTCTGTCACAATGGGGTTTGGAATGATCTCGCTTCCACTCACTAGCATCTTTGATAAGAGTACCTTCAATTGGTATCAGAACTAAGTTGTTCTAATAGTCCAAATTCCATTGATGCATCAAATTACATTTACGGTCTTA
Source organism: Benincasa hispida (assembly GCF_027475165.1). Lineage (NCBI taxonomy): Eukaryota > Viridiplantae > Streptophyta > Magnoliopsida > Cucurbitales > Cucurbitaceae > Benincasa > Benincasa hispida. The sequence continues at coordinate 47,506,171 of NC_143481.1, forward strand.
ACGGGTTTTATGTAGTTTGTAATACGTTTAAACGTTAGATGTAGTTATGGATGTGAGTCGATGGATCTTTCGGGATGGTTGCCTCTGTTTATTAAAGCTTTCTTTACATTTCAAGTTTATTTGTTAGGGCCCCTATGTTTTTGGGCATAATGACAATGTTATCCAGTCTGTATTCAAAGTGTTTGAATTTGTAAGAGTCGTTTGTGAAGAAGCCTCAGTGCATAAAGATGTCGTTCTCATCGAGGAAGAAGAACAAGGGTTGGTTGTGTCGTGTAGCCCAAGCTAAACGATCATTTAGATTTGACTATGCGATCATGTAGAAAAGTTCTACTCGATCGTGTAGTATTTGCTAAACGATTGCATGGCTGATGCTAAGTGATTGAGTAAAGGGTTTACTCAGTCGTGTTGCGTTGGCTACTCGATCGTGTAGATGCTGAGGTAAACGATCATTGAGGTTTTAATACTCGTCGCATGGTAAGCGCGCACACTAAATGATTGAGTAAGCCATCATCCGTCATTGCATAGCCACTGGCTACTCGATCACTTGGTATACGATAGTTGATGCTTGCTCCACGATCGTTTAGACGATCATGCTTCACCGCATAGTTTTCATCTACTCGATGTTTAGTCATGTGTTACACGATGTGCGTTGCACGATCGCATGGCCTTCATGCTTCATCACATAGTTATAGGCATATGATCCATGCTACACAATTGTTTATTCTCGTTCAACGTCACTAGACAATCACAAGGAGCTGTTATACGATCAAAGAAACGATGCTTCACTCGGGCGATTCAAGACCCAGTTCGCTTGTTTGAACCGGTTGGCTCGTTATTTTGTAATAGATAGCTTTATTTCTTCCAATTTTTTAGGCTAATCATCACGGTCCATTGATTCTTGATGAATGTACATGTGATGTATGTTTATTTTATATGTCATAAAGTATGCCATATAGTTTTAAAACCTACCATAGGTTATGCATTTGTCATGCATCATCTCTATATTATAAGAGTTATGTTATAGTAACTTGCATGACTAAATTACTTTAAAGCATGATCATGCACCATATAATATAAGAGTCATAATATATGCATGCATTAAGTATATCCATGCATCATCTTTATATTATATGTGTTATAGTATAAGGGTGTATGAAAGCATGTATGCTTGGTTCATTATAAGTTATATAAGTGTTATATATAGTAATAAATGAACATTGCATGAGGCATGACACATGGGTTAACTTATAAAAGTTATAAATACCTAGTCTAGCTTAGCAATGTAGATGGTTTTACTTGTTTCCTTTTATAAGAGTTATAATGGAAATTAGAACTAAAATCAATAAGAAAGACATGCATTCAAACTTAGGTTTAATCAGGTTTTAAAAGAGTTTTAAAATTTGATTGAGATAGACCTAAGATCACGGTTCTAATGAGATTAGAAATGTAAGTTTAATCTTTTAATCGGTTTAATAGGATTAAATTGACTAATAAAAGATTGAATATGTACCAAATCTATCTATAAGAGACATTTTGTCTAAGGCGGGTTCTGTCTAGGCTGGGTATTTAAGCTGACGGAAACGGAACACCCCTACCTGGGAACCTACCTAGAAAGGTGAATTAGATAAATTTGTTGCATGCATGCAAATTTGATGATAGTCTGTTAAAGTGTTTAATAAGACTTGATTCGAACTTGTTTAATTATAAAAAGCAAGGGTCGTTCGACCTCGTGGCACGCTTGGAGTGTCCCCTAAAGGATGGTGTTTGGGTAAGTCAATACCAAGTTGAACAGAGAGAATGTTCATAGTAAGTGGGAGCGGGACGTGTGACAACATATCCATGATCTCTGTCATTAGGTTGGATAACGTTTTATACATCGCCTTGAGGCACCCTGGGAGTTTCCCCCTAAAGGATGACAGTTTTGCACGACTCTTTATCTGATCTCCTGAAAAGGATAACGTTGCTTTAGTCTCTTGTCCTAATCTGCTTTTCCCTATGGTGGGCGCATTAGGATAAGACTCTAGGGCCTAAAATGAGGAGTTACACTTACACAGAATTGTTAAATGTTAACAAATTCTAGGCCAAAAAAATGGTGACTGTTAGAGTCAGTTGCAAATGTTGTTTCTGTCTAATGGTTGAGAATGTCTCATCCTAGTGAAAGGGCACTTGATCACCCCACCGGTGACTTTTGTCCTGCCTCGCTGGGGCATCAATGCAAAATAGATGTCTTTTCACTTAGGGTACAATAAAACTATTTTGCTAAAACCTAAAATTGGTATTGAAAGTAGTAATGCAAATAGACTTATTAAGTTTGTTCATGTTTTTCAGTAACTTTTAAATTATGGCAACCACGACATTCACTTTACTAGCCACCGATAATCTAACTGGCGAAAACTACTCTAGTTGGAAAAACTCAATACTTAAAATATTAATGATCAATGATCTACGATTCCTCCTTATGGAGAAGTTTCCTCCTATTCCACCTCCTACTGCTGCTCAAAACGTTCGAGAGGCGTATGAGCGATAGACACGGGCGAACGAGAAGGCCCGAGCGTACATCTTGGCCAGCATAAATGATGTCTTGGCCAAGAAGAATGAGCCCATGGTCACTACACGTGAGATCATGGAATCCTTGAAAGGAATGTTTGGACAACTGTCCGGGCAGCTCAAGCATGAAGCTCTAAAGAACATCTTCTACTCCAAAATGAAGGAAGGTACATTTGTCCGATAACATGTTATAAACATGATGGTCCACTTTAATGTGGCAGAGATGAACGGGGCCCGCATCAATAAGGGAAGCCAAGTTATCATTATTCTGCAAACGTTGCCAAAAAGATTTTTGCACTTTGTAAGCAACACTATTCTGAATCGGGTTGATTACACCCTTACAACTCTCCTCAACGAGTTGCAAACGTTCCAATCTGTGCTGAAAAGAAAGGAGAAGACAGTTGGTGAGGAAAATGTTGCTTCATCATCTAAAAAGTTCCACCGAGGTTCGACTTCAGGAACTAAGTCTGCACCTTCTACTTCCAACACTAACAAGTGGAAGAAGAAGAAGAGTCATAAGGGGAAAGGGAAAGCACTGGCTAACCTACAACCTGCCGCACAGTGGGGTAGGTAACCAGCATCAGTTGAAAAAGGAAAATGTTTTCATTGCAACTAAGATGGGCATTGGAAGTGGAACTACCCACGTTGACTAAAGAAGAGGAAGAAGGAAAAGGCCAAGGCTAGACAAGATAAATGTGATTTATTGGTTCTGGAAACTTGTTTAGTGAAGAATGATTATTCTTTTTGGATTATAGACTCTGGGACCACTAATCATGTTTGTTCTTCTTTTCAAGGGATTAGATCCTGGCTACAGCTTGAGGATGGTGAGATGACGATGCGAGTTGGCACTGGACATGTCATCTCAGTTGTGGTAGTGAGAGGCCTCCAGTTAACTTTACATAATAGATTTCTCATTTTACATGATATATATGTTGTTCTCGAGTTAGAGAGGAACTTAATTTCTATGAAGTGTTTGCTTGAATGTTAATATACTCTCAACTTTTCAATGAATAAAATGTTTATTCTGAAAGATGGTGTTGAGATATGTTCAGCTTTACTGGAAAATAATTTGTATGTGCTAAGACCGTTAGCAACAAATTCTCTCCAAAACACAAAAATGTTTAAAACTTTCGTAACTCAAAATAAATGACTTAAACTTTCTCCTAAAAAAATGCCCAATTTTTGCACCTTCGATTAGGGCACATCAATCTCAATAGGATTGAGAGATTGATGAATAATGGACTTCTAAACGAGTTAGAGGAAAATTCTTTACATGTGTGCGAGTCATGCCTTGAAGAAAAGATAACTAAAATACCTTTTTCTAGAAAAGCTTATCGAGCCAAAGTGTCCCTAGAGTTAGTACATTCAGATCTTTGTGGTCCGATGAATGTGCAAGCCAGGGGAGGTTACGAGTACTTCATCACTTTTACTGATGATTACTCAAGGTATGGGTATGTTTATTTGATGCAATATAAGTCAGAATCCTTTGAAAAGTTCAAAGAGTTCAAGGCTGAGGTTGAAAACGCATTAGATAAACGAATTAAGACACTTCGATCTGATCGAGGTGGAGAGTTTTTGGATTATGAGTTCCAGAACTATTTGATAGAACATGGAATCGTTTCCCAACTCTCAGTACCTTGTACACCTCACTAAAATGGTGTATCGGAGAGGAGAAATAGAACCCTGTTGGACATGGTTCGATCGATGATGATTTATGCTTTCTTATCGAACTTGTTTTGGATTTTTGCAGTAAAGACTGCAGCCTATATCCTCAACTGTTTGCCTTCCAAGAGTGTTGCCATAACACCTTTGGAGTTGTGGAACGGGCGTAAAGCTAGTTTGCGTCACTTCCGCATTTGGGGTTGCCCAACACATGTGCTTGAGGTTAATCCTAAGAAATTGGAACCAAGTTCGAGGTTTGTGCCTATTTCTAGGCTACCCCAAAATGACACGAGGGGGTTACTTTTATGATCCTAAGGAAAAAAAGGTGTTCATGTCGAAAAACACTACCTTCCTTGAGGAGGATCATATAAGGAAACACAGTCCGAGAAGTAAAATTGTATTGAGTGAACTTTCCAAATACACCACTGAAACTTCAACAAGAGTTGTTGAAGGGTCTGCTACATCAACAAGAGTTGTTGATGGAAGTTCATCTAGTAGGTCAAATCCACCTCAAGAGTTGAAGGAACCTCAACATAGTGGGAGGGTTGCAAACCCACCTGTTTGTTATATGGGTTTAACTGAAATCCTGGCTATGGTAGCCGATGGCGAGGTTGAGGATCTTTTGTCTAATAAGAAGGCAATAGAGGATATTGATAGAGATGAATGGGTCAAAGCCATGAATCTCGAGATGGAGTCTATGTACTTCAACTCAATATAGGATATTGTAGATCAACTTGATGGGGTTATACCTGTAGGTTGCAAATGGATCTATAAGAGGAAATGGGGTACTGATGGGAAGGTGCAAACCTTCAAGGCTAGACTTGTGGCAAAGGGTTATACTTAGATGGAGGTAGTTGACTATGAGGAGACTTTCTCATCTGTTGCCATGCCTAAGTCTATCTGTATCCTCTTGTTCATTTCCTCATATTATGACTATGAGATATAGCAAATAGATATCAAGACTGCCTTTCTAAATGGTAATCTTGAGGAGACCATTTATATGGTGCAACCCGAGGCATTCATATCCCAAGGTCAGGAACAAAAGGTTTGCAAAAACTGAATAGGTCCATTATGGGCTGAAACAAGTTTGATACTGTGATCAAATCTTACGGTTTTGACCAAAACGTTGAGCTTTGTGTCTACAAGAAAATCATCAACAGTTCGATAGTTTTCCTAGATTTATATGTAGATGATATCCTACTTATTGAGAATGATGTAGGTTTGCTAACTTCAGTTAAGAAATAGCTAGTGACCCAATTCCAAATGAAAGATTTGAAAGAGGCTCAATTTGTTCTTGGGATTCAGATCTTCCGGGATCGAAAGAACAAAGTTCTAGAACTGTCTCAAGCATCATACATTGATAAGATGTTGATCAAGTACTCGATGTAGAACTCCAAAAAGGGACTTTTACCTTTTCTTCATGGAGTTACATTGTCTGAGGAGAAATGTCCTAAGACACCTCAAGAGGTTGAGGAAATGAAACGGGTCCCCTTTGCACCTGCCATTGGCAGTTTGATGTACGCGATGTTATGTACTAAACCTGACATCTGCTACGTTGTGGGGATAGTCAATAGATATCAGTCTAATCCAGGACAGGGTCACTGGACTGCTGTTAAGAATATCTTCAATTATCTTCGGAGAACGAGGGACTACATGCTTGTGTATAGTTCTAAGGATTTGATCCTTACAGGATACACAAACTATAATTTTCAGACTGATAAGGATTCTCGAAAATCCACTTTAAGATCAATGTTCAATCTTAACGGATGGGTTGTAATGTGACGAATCACTAAGTAGGGGTGCGTCGCTAACTCCACTATGGAGGCCAAATATGTAGTGGCTTGTGAAGCTGCTAAGAAGGCCTTTTGGCTTAGGAAGTCCTGACTGATCTGGATTCCAGATATGTCTAGCCTCATCACCCTTTATTGTAATAATAGTGGTGCTATGGCAAATTCCAAAAAGCCTAGGATTCACAAGCGCGGCAAGCATATCAAGCGCAAATACCATTTCATTAGAGAGATTGTGCATAAGGGGACGTGATTGTCATGAAGATGGCTTTGGAGCACAATGTTGTTGATTTGTTTACGAAGGCTCTCACTGCTACAGTGTTTGAGGGTTACCTTCAAAGCATGGGTCTACAGGACCATTCGCGGGTAAACTAGGACAAGTGGAAGTATTGTTGTACTGGGCCTTTATGCCCTAGTTTATTGTTTTGTACTTGTAATTTTCTTATACATCCCACTAGCTTTAGGACAAGTGGGAGATTATTGGGGTTGATGCCCTAAATCTCGTAGGGTTCAGTAGTTTGTAAACACTTGTATGAACAAACATATTGTGATGTAATAATATGAGATATTTTATTCACTACAGTCTTTGAAATATGAAATATTTTAGTTGCATTAACCACAAACCAATAAACTAAGATCCCTGGTTATTGTTGTAACTTAAGCATGTATGTGATGACATACAAGTGGATCATGCTTTAAGTGATAACCTAAATGGTCTGTAGTATATGGATAAAAGATGGAAACCTTATCTTGTTGACGCTACGAGTTTGGCTCGCTTTGTAGATGTTACAAGTGTTGTAAAATGCTACAAATGGTTTGATCCTGACCATTCATGTATTAGACATGTGTGCGGGGATACTCTATATAAAAGAGTTTATATAATACCGGACCACAAAATTTTTAGTCTCGTTATATAATATCATTCATGGCAGAGACTTTCATTTCACTAGGATGATTATAGGTAACATGACCTTAATCCTGAATGAGTTAGGAATTCCTACCTATGAGGGCGGTCTTTTGATTTGTATGGGTGAAAGTGGCCAGATCGCCGACTCAAACCTACCACTTTGAGAATCGTCTGATTGAGGAACTAGGAACTCAGCTACACAAGGCAGAATTCATTCCTTCCCTGATTCAGAGGTAAGTAGATAAATTGCTCTCTTAAAGGTTGATTCTGGGACTTGAACAATGTGGTGCCACACTTTCTCTTGGCCCAAGAAGGATTTACTCATAGTAGGAGTATGATGTATTGTTCATTAGAGGAATCAGTTGCACTTAAGAAGTTTTATGTAATTATAGGGGCAAAACAGTAAATTGGCCCAACTGTACTTACGAGCGATTTGTGAAGGGTCATCGTACTATAGATTAATTATATCCAATGGGCACAAAAATATATATGTAGCGTGAAGAGTGCAACTATCAATCTTTAGTAGAATGTCTGGTAGTTAACGGATGGTGAATATCGTGATCAAAAAGTTTAGTCAGTTATTTACGTACTGTTGGAGCTTCAAGCTACAAGTTCATAAGGTCCCCTTGGTAGCTCAATGGATTCATGTTGAGATATAATTGACTTAATGTATTAGTTACATTAATTAGAGGAATTATTATTAAATATTATCAAGGAGAAAAAGAACTAAGGTTTATATATTGCATGAGATGTGATATTAGAACTATAGGTTATGAATATATTATTTATTTGTAATTAAATCATATTTGGGATAATTGGTTTCGGTTTTTTCTCCTAATAACCAACTTAGTGGGAAGTTGTGATTAGTTATGGTAACTGATGGATAAAATAAAAATCGTTTTCATTTTTTCACTATGCGATCATTAAGCGATTGATAATCGGACACACAAAAGAAATAGCTATACGATAGCTTAAGAGCATAAACGATCATGCAACGTGTTTGATATACGATAGACACTTATTTTCTAAACAATCAAATACTCAGTCTATATTACAAACTTTAGTCCCACTTACTCGATCACCTATACGATCTGTCAATTCCTTCGACCCTCTACCAGATCTATACAGAGACCACAACTCCTAGATTCTCACACCGAGAACACCAAGGTAGCCTTCTAGTGGTGTCTGCTTATGTTCGAGGGTCAAGTGTTATTTGTCCTTGTTCAAGGATATTGCTGAGGCGTGACGTTCGTGCTGGTGAACGATCGTGTTATTAGATCAAAGGAACGAAAAGAAAAGTTCTTCCAAGGGCAAGTTCTTTTGATCCTTAGTATTTTCCTTTTGAGACATGCTGTAATTTAGAGCTTATGCATAACTATTACGGTTTGATTGTAAATGTGTATATTCTGTCACAATGGGGTTTGTAACAATCTCGCTTTCTCTCACTAGTCTCTTTGGTAAGAATTCCTTCAAAGATAACATTTTAGGCCCAAAATATGGTCTAATGAAGGCACTCAACCTCGACTAAGGTCGAGAACGACCCTAGTCAAACATAAAATTGGGCATACCCCTTTGCCTGATAGGTTATCTAGGAAGGAAAATTTCAAAAAAGATACTTTGAGCGGAAGAAAAGATCGCCCCAAATTCCACTTTTTATCAAATATAAAGTTTTATAGTAAAACAACAACAAGATATGCATTTACTTAAAATTACGGCATGCTTTAAAACAAATACTTAGGGTTTCAAAAACCCTTACCTTTAAAGAACTCTTTCTTCAAAAAATCCTTTGCACAAGCCACGAACGGAACTCCTTCCACGCGGATCTCTGAACCATTTGAGAACTCTCTATATTCTCTTAGGATAAAGGATTCAAGCAAGAGTTACAGGTTTTGCTTGAAACCTTGGAAAAGGGAAAGATATGGAGAGGAGGAGAGAGATGAGAAGAACTTTTCTTCTCTGTGAGTTTTCCTTTAGAGAGAACACTTCTTCTCTTAGAGAATTAAGAAAGAAGGTGATTAATTCAACTTCTTGAATCCCACGTAAGTTAACTTGAGAGAATATGGGGTGGGAGTTATAACTCCTTCCCTTTTATTAATTTCAATTAAATCAATAAAGTAATATATATATATATATAATAACTACTTTATTATATATATACACTATATGTTATATCAAATATAACATATAGCCTATAGTCTTATATTGCATCAATACAACATAAACTATAGATTTTATTTTCTCTCAACAATACATGGTATTTAATATAAATCACATTTATATTAAATTCACGTATATGGATCTCATCATATAATTAGTATTTGAATCATATTAAAATTCCTCTCATATTACTTTAAATTATAATGTATCAAATACATTATATTAATTATATCATATATATAATTAATTTAATTAATTATACCATATATAATTAATTCCCTCAATTAATTTGAACACTTCAAATTAATCCTCGATTAAATCCCTATTGAGATACAGAGGGGACCTTATGGATCTATAGATTGAAGCTCCAATGGTACCCAGATAATTAATTAAACTCTTTAATTAAATTACCCAACATCCGTTAACTATTGATCACTCCACTAAAGACCGGCAGCTGCACTCTTCACACTATAGATAAATTTTTGTGTCCATTGGATATAACCAATCAACAGTGCGATGACCCTTCAAAAATTGCTCATAAGTACAATTGGGACAAAATACCGTTTTGCCTCTATAGTAACATTTAACTCCTTAAGTACCACTGATTTCTCTAATGAGCAATAAGTCATAGTCCAACTATGACTAAGTCCCTCTCGAGCTAGGAGAGGGTGTGGCCACTATGTTCAAGACTTGGAATTAGCCCTTAAGGGAGTAATTTATCTACTTGCCCCTGCATCGAGGAAGGAGTGAATTCCATCTTGTGTAGCTGTGTTCCCAGCTCCTTAGTCAGAAGAGTCCCCAAAATGATAGGCTTGTTAAGTTAGCAGTCTGGCCACTCTCATCCATAAAAATCAAAGGACTACCTTCAGAGCATGAGTTCACAACTCACTCAGGATTCAGATCATGTCACCTATGGTTATCCTAATGAAATGTAAATCTCTATTATTAACGGCGTTATATAAATAGACTAATCATTTTATAGTCCAGACTTATACAAACTCTTTGTATAGGATACCCCGCTCACATGTCTCCACATAAATGATCAGGATCAGATCATTTGTAGCACTTTACAACACTTGTAACAACACAAAGGCTCTTAACATATCTTTCAGTATCTGAATCATCCCCTCCAACTATCCATCCGTCTGCGGATGAAAAATCATACTGAATTGTAACTTAGTACCTATAGCCTTCTACAGGCTAGGCCAGAACTTGAAGTAAACCTTGGGTCTCGATCTGACATTATCGACACTGGGACTCTATACTTACTGACTATTCTATCTACATAAATCTTAGCTAGACGGTCGAGCATAAAGGTAACTTTTACTAGTACAAATTCGGTCGTCTTGGTCAGTCTATCGACTATCACCCAAATGCCATCATATCCTGAGGGCGTTCTAGGTAGTCCAAATAGAAAGTCCATCATCACGTGCTTCCACTTCCACTCAACTACTGGGAGTGGATTGAGTAATCCTGTCGACCTCTGCCTTCCAAGTTTCACTTATTGACAAATCAAACATCGGTCTACATACTCAGCTATGCCTTTCTTCATTGCAGGCCACCAATATGATCTCCTCAAGGTTCTGTACATCTAAGTGCTTCCTGGATGCATGGAGTAAGCAGAACTGTGCGCCTATTCTAGAATAGCTTGCTTAAGCTGCAACACGTTAGGCCTAGAAAATTAGGTATTAAAATCGTAAGTTAAATCTGGAATCTTAAGCAAGCAGGCAACTGCTTGGGTTGAACAAGCAAGCAAATTTAAGGGCTTGACGATGATGTTGAGCGCATGCATTGGAGGTTGAATTGGCGCAAGGACGCGGTAAGAAGCATTAGACTATGCAACGCATATTGAAGCCGTAAGCGCAAGGTTGCGTTGGAGTTTATGGGCACAACCAGACGAACGCATGGGGCATGCGTTGATGTGCCACAAGATGGGCGCATGAGCTAAACGATGGGCACAACCAGACGAGCACATGAGGCATGCATTGATGTGCCACAAGATGGGCGCATGAGCTTAATGATGGGCACAACCAGACGAATGCATGAGGCATGCGTTGATGTGCCACAAGATGAGCGTATAGCTGAACGATGGGCGCAACTAGATGAACGCATGGGGCATGCGTTGATGTGCCAAGGATGGGCATATGAGCTGAACGATAGGCGCATGAGTTGAACGATGGGCACAACCAGATGAACGCATGGGGAATGCGTTGATGTGCCACAAGACGGACGCATGAGCTAAACGATGGGTGCAAAGGTTGCTCTACGATGGGCAATAGGCGTGAGCTGAAGGTTTGGTCGCATAGGAGGCTTGAATGCCTAACGCAAGGCATGGATGCATGGTAATGAAGTTGTTGCCTAGTCAAGTTAAGGCCTAAGAATTTGGCTAAGTGTTCGATGCACAGTAAGCATATACATGAAGAGGATTGCCAAAGACTGTGAGTGACTCTAAATGCTCTAAATTTTTTAAGTAAATTGCTAATGCTTATGAATGTTTAACAATGCATGTTTACTGAAAGCTATTTATGACAACTATTCTCAAATAGTTACTAAGCAACGCATCTCACATTAATGTTATACTTATGCTATGTTTTTCAATGACCATGAGGATGCATTAGTATAGAATGTTTTGGGCAACTAAGTCGTTAAGAGATAAGAAAATACAAGTTGAGTATGTGTAGCTCAGTACTGAAGTACACGGAGAAAGTACTGAACCTCAGTCTTAGAAATTGAATAGCTCAGTATTGAAGTACACGGAGAAGGTACTGAAGCTCAGTCTTAGAATTTGAATAGCTCAGTACTAAAGTACACGGAGAAGGTACTGAAGCTTTGTTTTAAACTTTGAATAGCTCAATAATGTAGTACACGAAAAAGGTATCTGAGCAGCTCGATACTGAAGTACACGAAGAAGGTATCTGAGCAGTAGTACCTAAGGTATGACGGTACTTAAACTAGAATCACGTGAATGTAAGAAAAATTGTTATTGGTAGTGTCAAGATCACTCCACATAAGATATGGATTGACGTTGAGGAATTGAGTAAAGGCTCTCTCACAACTAAGGATGCAAGTTATGATCGTAGGAAGTGAACAAAAAGGGTTCCTTCCCAGTTAAGTAGTAATGCGCTAAAGAATGTAAAGGACTGAGCAAAAGGGCCACTCTAGACAAATAGACTAAGGCATAGTCTAGCAAAGTAAGAAAAGTGCTATGTGATGTTGTTGATAACATGAATAATAGTTGTCAAGTTTATGTTTTCAGTGAAAGCTTTCAGTTTTAATATGATATTTAGGTATGAACGTTATGTTTTAAATGTTATTCACTCACTGGGCTTTTAGCTCATGTTTTCAAATGTTTTCCTTTCAGATAGCAGTCAGTTCCCAAAAGACTTCTCTACTACTGCTCTGCCACTCAAAGCAGGTCGTATCCGTAGTGTCACTAGGATAAAGTACCCAGCCTTATCCATCTACTACAGACCGTTTAGGTTATTATTTAAACAAGATCCACTTGTATGTCTCTACATACTTGTTTAAATTACATGAAATAACCTTGGATCTTAGTTTATTAGATTGAGTATATGCTGATAAAATAACACTTATTTTATTAACAACAATATGTTTATACAAAGTTTACAAACTATGAGACTACAAGGAGATTTAGGACACCATTCCCAATAATTTCCCACTTGTTCTAATGTTTAGAGAGACTAATGTACAATACAAATAAAGTATAAAAATACAATAAACTATGGCACACACTATACCTCAGTAACATCTCTCACTTGCCCTAGATAATGTGCTGCATATCCCGTAGACCCAGACATTCTAAATGATCCTCAAACACTTTAGCCATGAGAGCCTTTGAAACGAATAAGCAATGTTGTGCTCCAAAGAATTCTTCGTGACAATCACATCACCTCGATGTACAATCTCCCGAATAAAATGATATTTTTGTTCTAAGTGTTTTCCTCTTCGGTGACTCCAAGGTTCCTTAGAACTTGCCACAGCACCACTGTTATCACAATAAAGTGTGATGGGCAAAGATATATTTGGAATAATTTCCAAATCAGTAAGGAACTTCTTAAGCCAAACAGTCTATTTAGCAGCTTCACAAGCATCTACATATTCGGCTTCCATATTGGAGTTTGTGATGCATCCTTGCTTGATGTTTCACCATACTATAGCTCCTCCATTCAGAGTAAACACTGACCCTGATGTAGATTTTCAAGAATCCCAGTCAATTTGAAAGTTAGAGTCTATGTATACTGTAAGGATCAAATCCTTATCTTCATATATGAGCATATAGTCACTCGTTCTCTAAATATACTTGAGAATCGTTTTGACCGTCATCCATTGATCTAATCCTGGATTGGATTGATATCGACTGACAATCCCTACTGCATAGCAAATGTCAGGTCTAGTACATAACATTGTAATATATAAGGCCGCCAACAGCCGATGCATAGGGAATTCGTCTCATTTCCTCAATCTCTTGAGGAATCTTAGAACATTGTTTTTCAGACAATATAATTCCATGCCTGAAAGGTAATAAACCCTTCTTGGAATTGTGCATCGAATATCTAACAAGCATCTTGTCAATATACGATGCCTGAGAGAAGACCAACCTTTTGTTCTTACGATCCCTTATAATCTGGATCCCTAGAACAAACTGTGCCTCTCCCAAATCTTCCATTTGGAATTGGGTGGCTAGCCATTTCTTAACATCAGTCAAGAAACTTACGTCATTCTCAATGAGTAGAATATCATGCACATACAGCACGAGGAAAGCTACTGATTCCAAGATTTTCTTGTAAACACAAGGCTCATCAACATTCTGATCAATGTATCAAATCTTATATTCCAAGATCGAGATGCTTATTTCAATCCAAAAATGGATCGATTAAGCTTGCAAACTTTTTGCTCTTGATCTTGCTCAATGAATCCTTCTGGTTGAATCATGTAGATGGTCTCTTCAAGATTATCATTCAAAAAGGCAGTCTTAACGTCCATTTTCCATATCTCATAGTCATCATATGTGGCTATGGATGAGAGAATCCTGATAGATTTTAACATGATAACAGGTGAGAAAGTTTCTTCATAGTCCACTCCCTCAACCTAGGTATAACCCTTTGCCACAACTCTAGCTTTAAAGGTCTATACATTTCCATCTACACCTCTTTTCCTCTTGTAGATCCATTTACAACCTATAGGTTTTACCCTATCAGGTTGATCTACATGCTCCTAGACAGAATTGAAGTACGTGGACTCCATTTCTTGATTCATGACTTTAATCCATTCATCCTTGTCAACATCTTCCATTGCTTGTTTATAAGACAATGGATCCTCAACACCATCATCAATTATGATGTTTTTGGGATTCTATTAACATCTTTTATTACAGGTGGGTTCACAACCCTTCCACTACGTCGAGGCAATCTCAACTCTTGAGATTGATGACTAAATGAACTAACATCAACAACCCTTGTTGATCTATCAGCCTGTTCAACAACTCTTGCTGACATCTCAGCAACCTCATTAGAAATCTCACTTAAAACAAGTTCACTTCATGGTTTATGATCCCTCATGTGATCTTCTTCCAAAAAGGTAGCGTTTGTCGATACAAATAATTTAACTCACTTGGATTATAGAAGTATCCATCTCTCATTTCCTTGGGGTAACCTACAAATAGGCATACTTTTGAACGAGGTTCCAACTTTTTAGGGTTTGCCATAAGCACATGGGCTGGACATCCCCAAATCCTAAAGTGGTGTAAACTACCTTTACGACCTCTCTATAACTCAAAAGATGTTTCAAAAACACTCTTTGAGGGAACGTTGTTCAAAATATAAACTGTGCTCTCTACTGCATATCCCCAAAACGAGTCAGGAAGATGAGCATAACTCATTATAGACCGAACCATGTCCAACAGGGTTCTGTTTCTCCTTTCTGATACACCGTTTAGGTTATTATTTAAACAAGATCCACTTTTATGTCTCTACATACTTGTTTAAATCACATGAAATAACCTCGGATCTTAGTTTATTTAATTGAGTATATGCTGATAAAATAACGCTTATTTTATTAACAACAATATGTTTATACAAAGTTTACAAACTACGAGATTACAAGGAGATTTATGACGCCATCCCCAATAATCTAATTATCTTGAGGCAACTTCAAAACCCTAGAAAACAACCTAGGTCAATTTTCTTAAACTCTCATACTTCTACACTTTTTCACTCTCCAACTTCAGCATTAGAGCGTGTGTGGTAAGCATCACACCAGTATACAGGTTTTCTCTTTTGTAGACCACGTTCTTCTCTCTTTCAAACAAATTCACTACTGGTGTCACGTGAAGGCCAAGTGTGTTTCCCCTATTCAAATTTTGGCATCAACAAGTTTACTTAAAGTTATGAATTTTTTCATATTTAGTATAGTTGGCAATCCCCGATTTGGTGGGGACGGGGGCGAGGATGGGGGAAATACCCCCCGTAGGGAATATTCACTATTTCTATTACTATTATCATTATATCTAGGGGTCAAACAGTAACGGCAACAGTAAATGTGTAAGAATTCATAATTCTCATGTTGTAACAGTAATAATAATGGTAACCGCAATGGTAGCGGTAACTATATAACGTAATTCTCAAACGCAATGGATTGAGCACCCTTCACTCGCCAATTAGTTTGTTTTTTTAATTATAGATTTGGAAGTGAGCCCTATATGTCATTATGGGTGCCAGATACAAGTAAACAATACCAAAAGTAATCAAATTGGGCCAAATTTTTATATTACCATTGATTTACTACATTTTCACTAGAGTAAACATGGCCTTAGAGTAAAATAATTTGCACCCTAAACACAAACAATTATACCCACTGACTATAATAACCAACTCGGTGCCCCAAAAACTCTCTTCACTTTTATTCTTGTCTTTCTATGATGGAGAGACGGGTGAAGAGATTTGAACTTCAATCTTCAACCTCACTGGTTGGATTTGAATTTGAATTTGGATTGAAGACCACCCACCTTGGATGACTATTAATATTCATGGAGGCTTCCAAAATTTTAAAATGAAATGAAGTAGAAAACTTGAACTACCAACTTTATTAGGAAAAAAATATAAATTATTCTTCGCAGAACTATATTTAAATTTTGAAAGTAAGGAATTAAACGAAATTGTATTTCATTTTTTAATATTTTATTTTAGTCGATTCAGAAATTAGATTTCAGTTTAAACAATTGTTTAAAAATCATAAATCTAGTTGTAGTTACCAACTAAATATTAGGTTGAATATGAACTAAATTATCAGTTTATGAACCTGTTTTATGTAGAAAATTTTATAAAGTTATTATTTTGTAATGTCTTTTAATTTAAAATATCTATTTTAATTTAAGAAAAATGAATTTAGTTTGCAATATAAAATATAATATTTATTAACATTTTATAAATATGTAAGTTTACATTTCAAAATTTTAAATTCAAAATTTGGATAAATTGAAAACATAAAAATATTGTTTCGAAAGTCGGACTTCATAGTCTAAAACTAATTTTCAAAAGCATAACCTAAATTGCCTACAATATTCGAATTCAAATCCATATTAATTAGTTAGTTTCTGAATAAATCTCGTGTGAATTTCTAAACCTATACGATAATTATTGTAGAAAATGAGACTTGAATGAATAATTTATGTGTGTTTCACATATGACAGTAAAGTATAGGTATAAATAGGGATACAAGAACCAAAAATAGTTAACAAATCTCCTAACAAACATCCTAACAAATCTCAACCTAATATATGGAAATCCTAACAGAAGAATATTTTTATAATTTAACATCCCTCCTCAAACTCAAGGTGAAAGGGTAGAGACCAACTTGAGTTCCCACAGTAGCTGAACAAAGCGGCCAGTGGGGAGGGCTTTGGTGAAGATGTCAATCGATTGCTCGGTCGTAGGTATGGATTGAAGACACAGAGTAGAATTCTGAAGATGATGGGGGACAAAGTGGCAATCAGTCTCAATGTGCTTTGTATGTTCATGAAACACGTCATTATGTGCTATCTGAATGACACTATGATTGTCGCAATGAAGGATAGTGGCAGAATTTTGAGGAGCCCTCATGTCAACCAAGAGCCAATGCAACCATAAGACCTCTGAAGTTGCATAAGCAAGTGCACGATACTCCGATTTAGTGCTGGATCAAGAAACAACCGTTTGTTTCTTACTCCGCCAAGAGATAAGACAATCACCCAAATAAAAGCAGTAACCTGTGGTGGATCGTCTATCCGAAGGATCACCTACCCAATCAGCATTAGAATACCCAGACAGAACCAAAGAGGATTTAGAGGAGAATTAAAGTCTATGCCCCAGTGTACCTTTAACATAACGCAGAATACGAAGAACAGCTATGAAATGGATAATGTGGAGAGTGGACATGAATTGACTGACAACATGAACCACATAAGCTATGTCTGAACGAGTTACTATTAAATAGATAAGGCTATCAACCAGTTGTCTATACAATGTTGGATCCTAGAGGGAACACCATTAAAAGAGGTCAGACGAACATTGGAATCCAACAGTGTTAGTGCTGTGGCAGAATCAGTGATACCTGAATGAGCTAAAAGATCTGATGCATACTTCGCTTGAGATAAGTATATCCATCAAAGCGCGATGAAACCTGAAGACCAAGGAAATAACTGAGCGGTCTCAGATCTTTCATCTCAAAATGTTCTCCTAGATAGCATCGGAGAAATGAAATATCCTGAGGATCATCACTAGTAATGATCATATCATTCACATATAATAGGAGGAGAACAATTCCACAGGAAGTTTTTCTAGTAAATAGGGCAGAGTCATGAGTGCTGGAGGTAAAACCAAGCTAGGTAACAACAGAACTGAAGGTTGCAAACTAGGCACGAGGAGTTGTTTGAGCCCATATGATGCACGATGAAAAAGACATACCTTCTTTGGTGGAGAAGAGCCATATGGTGGCTGCATATAGACTTTTTCAGACAGTGTGACATTGAAGAAAGCATTCTTAACATCCATTTGAAGAAAAGGCCACTACTTGGCAATTGCTATGGCTAATAGACTCTGGACAGAAATCATTCATGCAACTGAAGCGAATGTTTCCTCATAGTCAATACCATATTCCTGTGAATACCCTTTGGCCACCATACAAGCTTTATAGTATTCGATAGATCCATTAGACCGAGTCTTAATTTTATAGATCCATCTACATCCAATAGGTTTCTTGTCAGGCAGTAAATCAACATACTCCTAAGTGTGAGTCTTTTCTAAAGCCTGAAGCTCCTCATCCATAGCTTGCTGCCAAAAAGGATTAGTACAAGCCTCATGATAGGACTGCGGTTTAACTAAGGACATAGTAGTGGAAAAACAATGATAGTCTTGTAGATAATTAGGGATTTCTCTTACCCGGGCAGACCGATGAACAAGTGTAGGGTCATGATCAGCATCAGGGACATACGGTAGATTTGAGAGTGTAGCAGAAGGAGAAGAATAATCAAGCTTTGGGATGGTGGAGTGAAAGCCTCAAGCTCTAGTACGGGTGGAGTAGGAGACTCAAAGCTAGATGAAGATTCACAGCGGGAAATAGATCCGTGTTAGAATTAGTGAAGAATGATTGGGTACCAAAAAGGAAAGCATGAAAAGAAGAAATACTAGAAAACATATGATGTTCCCTGAAGGTGACATGGCGAGAGATAGGCAAATGGTTTGATATGAGATACCAACACCAGAACCCTTTATGTCAATTCCATAACCAAGAAAGCAACACAAACAATCCCGAGGTTCAAGTTTGGAATGTCCATGGGGGTGAAGTAAAACAAAGCATGCATAGCCAAAAACTTTGAAAAATAGAATAAAAGGGAGGGGTGTCATACAACCGCTCAAAATGAGATATGTTGTGGAGAACAGTAGAGGAAAGGCGGTTGATAACATAAACAGATGTGAGTGCAGTTTCACCCCAAAAATTTTCAGGACAAGATGTGGAGAGAAGTTGTGCACGGACGGAGTTAAGAATATGATGATGCTTTCTTTTAGCCCGACCATTTTGTTAAGAAGTATAAGGACATGAGCGTTGGATAAGAGTGCCCTGTTGGGTCAAGAAGAAGAGTAGGTGTGAGTGCTTATACTCCATTGCATTGTCAGTCTGAAGAATTTTGATGGTTTGAGAAAACTGAGTTTGAATCATTTAAGCAAATTCAATGTAAACTTAGGGTAAAGAGGAACGATTCCTAAGAAAATATATCCAAGTAAAACGAGAGTAGTCATCAATGAATAATACAACATACCGATAACCATTTATTGTAGGGGTAGGAGCAGGGCCCTAAATATCGGAATGATAAGACCAAATGGTTTATCACATAGAGAAGCTAAAGTAGGAAATGACAGTGCAGGTTGTTTTGCCAGTTTGCAATGTAAACAATCAAATGAACGAAATTGAGAAACATTACTTAAGGTACCAACAGAAATTAAGCTATGAAGTTTGTCAGATGACGCATGACCAAGAAAGGTGCCACTAATACGTGTCGTATCTATGACAACTTCAAAAACAGATGACAGGACAGGAGGCTGAAAGAACGTGAGCTCAAATAATCTTCTCACAGGATTCTGAACCTGAAAATCATGAGAGGAAAAGAGAACAGTTAATCCCAGGTCACACAGTTGTCCAATAGAGACAAGATTAAAGGTCAAATTCGGGACGTGATAAGTAGTGGATAGGCTAATACTCACTTGACTCGACGTGCGTGGCTCATCTTCACGGCTTGGCAACAAAGATAGGAAAAAAAAACAGCACCTTCATCTTCATGGCTCAATTCTTCATGAAGATCTGGGCGGAACGAACGGAGGTGCGAGGGCAGGCTGGGAGCAGCAGAACGATGTGCGTGGATCTGAACTGCAAAACGCTAAACAAAAACACAAATAGAGCTTGATCAACGTGGATTAGTGCAGATCTGAATGAAGTAGCTACCGTCTGACAATGCAGATCTAAACGGTGCAGATGAACGATGTGGATCTGAATGGACAGAGCTTGATTAGTGGCTTTCGTCTGACAGTGCGAGAGGGTGCATGAGAAGCAGATTGGATTGGTTGTTTTGGGTGCACAGGGTTGACAGCAACAATGGCAAAAAAAGGGGAAAAAAAAAAAAAAGCAGAGCTCTAATACCATGTAGAAAATGAGACTTGAATGAATAATTTCTGTGTGTTTCACATATGATAGTAAAATACAGGTATAAATAGGGATACAAGAACCAAAAATAACTAACAGATCTCCTAACATATGGAAATTCTAATAGAAGAATATTTTTATAATTTAACAATTATAATTATGAATTTGTAACATGTTCTTGGTATATTAAATACATTGTCCATGATATTTGTCTTTGTCAATGATGTGTTTGGCAAAAGTTATTTGAAGTTTCCCAATAGAGATAGGTACGTGATAGGTTTGGTTTAGTAGCAATTTGGTGGTATCAACAATTAGAAGAAAAAATGTTATCGTCTTAAATTGAAATTAAATGAAAGGTTCCGTTTGGAAGAAGTATTTTGTGCCAAAATCTGAATTAGCTATTACATTAACGTTATTCAACTAGTTTTAGACCAAACCATGAGTATCACAAGATTACGTGCACATATCAATCAAATTATCCCATCTCCATTGATTTTATTTCCAACTTGCTCTTCTCCATCTCTCAAGTGGGTTTCTCCTCCATTTGATTGGCTCAAACTTAATGTGATGGTGCTTGGTCGGTCAAAACTTCAAATTATAATCGTGAATTTTGTTAAATCAATACTTATAGGAGTCTACGCAAGTATAAGAATTTATGCATTGATAATTTTCAAATATAATCCTAATAAAAGTTCTAAATCGATTCACTTATAGCAATTTATAAGTTTTATAGAAAATTTTAAATGATTTGCATGATATTTTTCAAACAAAATATAAAAAAATATGTAAATTGATACATTTATAAAAGTTTAATGTTTAAATTGATATACTTATGAAAATTCATGGTTTAAATTGATACAATCTACAAAATTCAGTGTTTAAATTAATACAATCATTAATTTATTGTTTAAATTGATACAACACGAAATCTAGGAATATAATTTGATATTTCTTCTAAATTTTATTTTTTAAAAACTATTTTTGTATTTTGTAATAATAGTGCAAAAATTCTAAAAACAACTTTTTCTTTTAATGTTAGCTAGTTCATCCAAATTTTAGATTTAAATTTTAAAATGCATAATTATATTGAATAAAGATGAGAACGTTTACAAACATAGTGTTTCATATCATAAACTCAATCATTTTTTAAAACTAAAATAATTATATATTATTACAAAATAATTATTATACAAAAAAATTAACGTAAAACTAGTTAATAAATTGATTGATAATAATTATAGGTCAATCTGCTGTAGGGTGATAACTACAACTATTTTTATAGTTTATAAATATAGTATAAAATATTTTTAAAATAATCATTTAAATTATAATTCTATTTTTAAATTTACTACTAAAAATATATTTAAAAATCTGGAATATAACTCCATTTTAACTTAATCTCTTATTTTTAAATTCCATATCAATCAAATTCTAAAATAATCCCTAATCACTTCGAATAACGACGGGGAAGAAAATTCCATTGTCAACCACTTAATTAGCAAAGATCTCGTCATTAAAATGATGCGATTGCTCTTAATTATGATTTATGTCAGCTTTTAATACAATAATTGATTAATAAATATATACGTGTGTCATGACGTTCAATCTCAAATTTCATTGTGACAATTTTCAAATTTATATTCTTAAAAGATTTAGATATAATTTTAGTTCCAGACTTTAGAAGAGATTATTTGTTTTATGGAAATTTATATATCTAAATTATAACATTTGTTTTATGATATGTAAAATGTTCAAATATCTGAATATTTTTTGATATCTTATGATGACGAACATCTCGAGAGTTTTTGATACCCTATTGAAACATGGGTTTTCTTGATACTCATGTTGACGACATCATTTTTACTTTGTTAACGCTTCTTATATATGTTTATATAAATATCATTCTTCTTTATTTTCATTTTGTAATTAAAATGAATCTTGTATACTTCACTCTCTCTGTGATATTGTAATTGTGTTTTATTTTTCTTAAGAAACATATTCAATTTTGAATTTAAATTAATATTCTAAAAAATATTAAATTAACATGTATTATTTTGTTAAGAAAAATAACAAATAAATTTTTATATAAATTTAAATTATATTAAATTAATTATAGATAATAAACATAGTAAAAGCATTATTGGAACTTTATATCAATTTTACATATTCTTGAGAAGAATACTACAAAACAAACCGTTATCTAAGTATTTTCGGATATTAAAAAATATTTTATATAAAAGAAACGTGATTATCTAAAAACATCATACATTGTTTATCTACCTTATTAAAAAAACAAACCACCATAAGAGAATAACTAATTTAAAATCCAAATTTTCAAAATATATATATACAAATAATTGATATATCCGAGCACCTATTTTTTTTTTTTTAAAGAAATGTTTGGATTATTTATTGGTATTATTTTGATATCTAATTTTCATCCACTATTATGGTCTATGGACGTACTTCAACTAATCTATATATGTAGTTTGAATACACTACACGTTAACACATTATATACACATTCAAAATCACATTATTCACATATTAAAAACATTGAAAATCGCCAACAAATTAAAAGTCCTCGAGTAAATTATCAATAAAATTCAAAATCTATTAAAAAAAAAAAAAAAAAACTCCCATTCTATATCGGTTAGAAACGGAAAGACCTTCAGAATGACGAACAGCAAACGGTCACGGTGGTCAAGTAAAGAAGAAAACTTGTAAAACATAAACTCATTATAGGCTGAGTCGCGGAGCTCGCTCTCTTTAAGACGTTTCGCAGCTCTGCCCAAGTGTGCAAGCAAGTGTGGAATATTTCTACGTCATCTTCAGAATAAAACAGCCAAAGAAACCCGTCGAAAATGCACCGTCACCGACCAGAACACACATCCTTTCTAACCCACTGCTCAAAAAACGGAAAATGGAAGAGTTAGGAGAGGAAAAGAACATTTGAATGGGAGTGAATGAATAATTCATGTAAACGCCTTATATAGGCCTTCATCGTGGAACAGTAGAGAGCGAAAGAGGCGGAGAGCCTCAGAACGTGTAATGCTCGGGCGAACGGAAGGACTTTTCTTTTTTTTCGGGTTTTAAAATAATAATACTTTTATTATAATCAATCACACACGCCACGCCCGACAGAACGGCGGCGCGTGTGAGATGTCCATCGAACCTACGTTGGTCTATCTTCCCATTCCCTCCAAAACATGGGTACCCTTGGGACCCAAACTCAAAGCTCAAGATTGGAGTGAGACTTCCAAATCAAAATTCTC